>NW_018020731.1:0-3187 GCF_002006095.1 Pseudomyrmex gracilis
GAGATAATGCCATTTTTATGAATTTGAAGTGAAAATGACGCTACGCGCGCGAGTCGCCGCCGAGCGCAGCGGCTGTGGCCCGCTTACCCCCACCACCGGTCTTTATGTACTTGACATACGAAACCTTTCTTTAACACTCTGTAAATAATGCTATTGATTGCTACAGATGACGTATCGATCCTTCGAGCCAGTAACAAAAGCTTTCCAAGTCTTCGCTGAAGGTGTATCGAACAGAAAATCGGATCGTGCAATCGATGCGACATTTAACCCACGCCCGACCGGCGTTCCCATGTTTTGTTAACGTTCAAAAGGGCGGCGCGATTGACAGACCAATTTTCGCGAAACGTGCACCGCGGGCGCACTTGCTTGTTGTGTGCGCGCGAGCGCATTATGTCGAGCACTGTTGTTTTGTCATCGTCGAACCAACACGGACAACCGCGAAACGTAATAACGAGACCACGAACCGACGTGTCCTACACATACGAGGGAGTTTCCCTTCGGTTTGTTACGTTGCTGCGTACGTTATCTGTCTTTCTTTTGCCTAACCCTAACCGCGATACTACATCACATTTTCGCGACTGAACGAAGAATTGTCAGACAAAGAACGTTCGTTCTTCGCACTTGTGTAAATACAAAATATACATGTAAATTTATAATCGATGATTCGTTTATTGCTGAGCATGGGTGCCTTACGTAAATTCGCGTAAATCAAAGTTTCAACAAAGTATAGAAAAAATTTCGCGTGAATTAACGCGCGATTCTCAGCTGGACACATTACACACAAGTGCGAGAGGTGTGAGAAAGAATGAAAAAAGTGACCCTAAGAGAGACAGAGAGAGAAGCGGAAGTAGGCGCACGTATCTCTGTAATTGAGTGTCAGTGCGGCGCTCTCACAGGCTAAGCCAGAGGGAGGGAAAAAGAGAGAGTAACCGCGGAATAAAAAGGGTGAAACGCGTCATCTCCGGCAGATAAATATAATTAAAAGTTACGCTATGAGCTCGCTTGTACGAGAGAACTTTTGAATATAACCGTTATATGTTTTTTTTTTTTTCAACCTCTTGTTTTTTAACACGTTTCCTCCCCTTTTTTTCTCCTACGACGCGACACAAGAGCGTGTAATAACCATCGGGAGTCGGTGAGAAGGAGAGCTCGGTACTCGCACTGCGTATAAAAATTAACACGTTTTTTCACAAAAAGAGAAATGCAATTGAAAGTTTTATTAGCGTAGTGACTCGTTTGCGAACACGCACGGTTTTTCTCGTGACGACGCGACGAATCGCTAGACCCGTATGTAATCATTCTCCGAATAAACTCACCACGGTCCGACGCGGTTGAAATTTGTTCATGCATATTGTCAAGCGTATCCGTCCTCCCGCCGCTCCTCCTCACCCCAAGCGCACAATCGGACCGGCGTTACTCCATCCAACAAACAGTTTTGCATAACATTTGTTTACACGGCCATCGCACGCGTGTTCTTCCTGCCGGTAACTGCGACGTGGCAACTAATTTTCCACCGTGCTGTCCAATAAAGCCGTATTGTTCGACGCATTTAAACCGATGTTTCCCGACGCGCGACAACAAAAAAAAAAAGAAAAAAAAAAAGAAAAAAAAAAGAAAAAGAAAAAAAAACAATGCTCGGCCCAAAAGAGAATTTGATATATTTTTGTTCGCCTTAACGTGTACTTGAATTATTCATGTAATTTTGTATACGAAACTAGAAAGTCTGAAACGTTTTATTTTACAAGATCTTCAATCGTTTGCAAGTACAAAATGTTACCGACAATCAGTCTCGACACGTGTGACAAACGGTCTGATGTGATAGACCGATTTACCTCCTCGCAGCGCCGAATCTTCCTCACTGACAGAGTTTGTCAAGGTATAAATTCGTACAATTACCTGGACAGCTTACTGTTCTTTTAACTTTTTAGAATGTGCGTGCAAAAAATCAGTATCAGATATCAGTGTGTAAGTGTGTGAGTCAGTAGTGCCAGATGCGATTGATTGCAAGAGTTCTCTCATTCGGCTTTGTCTACTTATCGATGATCAGAATTTGCTACGCGTTTTAGAGAACGTTTAGAAAAATCTCCACCAGATCAAACGACTAAGCATCCATATATTCTTCCAAGACAATTGTCATTGAGTACTTTGATTATTCAAGACGCGCCTGAACAGACTATATAGCAAATCGATATTAACTTTATTGATCAACTGTGAGAACAACACAATGGAACTAATTTTACAGTACGGAGACTGTGAGATCACATGAGACGCAACTTCAATTCGAGAGGCTCAATTTCAGTGTGTGGCGACGCTGCTGCAACGGAGATCGTAATTATCTCTCGTTCGTGCAAGAGATCCGCGACGCAAAATGCAAACGAAAGCACTCATCTCTTCACCCAATCCTCCCCTTCCGCGCAACCATGGTTTTGTAGTTCGTGACTGAGTTTGATATCTACTTTTCTCTCGCCGAGCAGCAGCAACGTAGCATCAGCAAGTCTCACTATCTACACTAATTTATGTTTTGAAAGATAATTGAAAAATTTTTAATAAACAATATATATATTTCATTCCTAATAAATACAAAATAAGCTTTTAATTAAATTAAAAATCGTTGATCCCTTAACACGACGTCGAAGAGGACGGTGGCTCCAAAGGCCACTACCGCCAAGAGCGAAAAAGTCCGCAAGACCGGGAGGCGAAAAAAAAGGATCTTCTCTCTTCCAAATCGAAATCGGCCGTGTGAGAGAGGGCCCGCTTAGGAACAGAGGAGTTCTCCCGCCCGGGCTGCGTCTGGCACGTGGTTGGGGTGCAGGAAGCACACACGATAGGGCGGCGTCCGGCCTTCGAGCTGTTTAATGAGGTCGGGGGCCCACACTCGACCTTGCACACGGTCCGAGTAGTTGGCGCGGGATGCGGTGTTCCCATCCTTCGCCAACAGTTGTCAGAGACAGAAGACATAGAACACATCTTTTTTGGACGCTTGTACTTCGATCGGAAAAATAAACACTAAAATTGCACGTATAGTCCGGTCAATTTAGACATTCCAAGCTACATAAATTCGGATCAAGCTGAAAATGAGTGAAATTGTTCAAAACATAATTAAAAACAAAATTTCAAAACTCCCCATCGTTCCGGTTTAAGGAAAAAAATTGATTCGAGGTCAAAGGTCAAAGAAATGAGTTTTTCG
>NW_018020731.1:5552-18452 GCF_002006095.1 Pseudomyrmex gracilis
ATCTCATAAGCAAAGAGACGTCTTTACCTAAACAGGAATTTTTTAACGCAATCAAATTCGTATATAACTCAACATTTTTCATTTTCAATAACCAATTTTACCGACAGACCTTTGGCGCACCGATGGGATCACCTCTTTCCCTCATTTTAGCTGATATTGTTATGCAAGACCTTGAACGAAACATCATTAATTCTTTACACTTTCAGCCTCCTTTTTACGTTCGATATGTTGATGATATAGCTTTAATGGTTCCTGCCGATAGCTTTGACTTAGTCCTCCACCTTTTTAATTCTTATCATCCTCGCCTACAATTCACCATGGAAATAGGCTACAACAAATTGAACTTTCTGGACATCACCATAATTAAGACAAATAATTTTTTGAAACATGACTGGTATCACAAACCAACTTTTTCTGGCAGATATCTCAACTTTCATTCTAATCATCCAACCAGCCAGAAAAAGGCACAGTTATAGGTCTTATTGACAGAGCATTTTTCTTATCACCTGACTTTCATAAGAAAAACTTTGACTTTATTATTAACATTCTCAACGACAACAACTACCCTATTGACTTTATTTATAACATTTTTAAAAAAAGACTTAAATATAATTTTTTAAAGAATAATGACTTAAAGACATTTTTGATTAACAATAACCTTGATGATAAACCTTCTCGTTGGTTTGTGATGCCTTACACACAAAATTTGTCTAAAAAATTTTTGTCAACTTTTAATAAGGATACTGACGCACGTTACTCTTTTTACAGTTTAAACAAATTGTCCAGATTTATCAAAGTACAAAAAGATCCTATACCTCCTATGTCTTGTCCATTCGTAGTTTATAAAATTAACTGCAATGATTGTGAGGCATCCTATGTAGGCCAGACTTGTAGAGTATTGCAGTCTAGAATCAACGAACATAAAAACCATATCAAACGTAACACCACGCAAACTTCTGTAATAACTGATCACAGAATTAATTATTCCCATGATTTCTCTTGGGATAGAGTCGAGATTCTAGATTGTGAAAAGCATTATTATAAGCGTCTGATCTCCGAAACTCTACACATTAAAAGACAAACATATGGTCTTAACCTACACAGCGACACAGAAAACCTCGACAAATCTTATATACCATTTGTTGTTAATACAGATTAAATTCTCCTTTGCGCATGTCTATAACGTTGATTTCATTGTGCATATCGATGTCATTTTAAAATTCATTCAGTTAAGCAACAACTCTTGTCTGCGATCATTACCATGTAACAGCTTGAATTTGTGTTCTTGACCGGCGTTTTTACGAACAGCATACGTCTGTAAGTCAACAATTATTTTTGCAATGCGTATTCACTTTTTCATAATTGTTAATAGTATTTCCATATATTATTTTTGTTAAATTTTTGTAATCAATTTTTGTAGAACGAATTTGATAAAGACTAAAAACCATGATCGAAACGTCATTTTTATAAACTATCAAATAAAGAACATCATTATTACATTCATACACAACAACAACTGTGCTTTTGACTCCAACTGCCTTTCTACTTCTTTAAATTTTGAATATCTGGAGTTATCCTTTTTCTGATTAGTAACAATCAAGAAATTTTTTTGTCAATTTGTACTGATTTTAGTTCAAATTTTTTCCGTCTCACATATAGTCTCATATATAGAGCACCTTACTGTGTGTATTCGTCGCAGAACGTGAAGTCCAAGCTCTTTGAAAGAATAAGAAAACTAGAAAAAATAAATACAACTTTAATTCAAAGAATACAAAACGCCAGAGAAAACGAACATCGATCTAGTCAAACAGATACGGGAAAAAGATATTCTACTTCGTGTTCTATATGTTGGAGAATGTAAAACTCTTCCTCGATTAAAGAAGCATTTGCAAATTATAAAGACTTCTATTTTATCAACGTACAAGCGCAATGTACACCGCTAACGGGAAGTACCTTCGCGCAACACATCCGTCTGCTCGTTGAGCTCGCATACGAACGACCGTTTACATACACTAACTCAACTCTCAGGCAAGCAGGTATCCACCTCGATCCCATGAAACTTAAATTTCCTTCGAAACGGGCGCGGAGTTACGCGCCCGCGCGAGTGACGTTTCAGAAATTCCTAAGGCAAGATACCTATCTCTTTCTCTCCCAACCCCTCACACGCTTCCTCGATCCCCTCGCCGTCGTTCCCAGCCCTCTTCCCCGACCGTCTACCATCGCATCTCACGAGTTCGCTCGCTTCTCGTCCACGGGAGTAGCTCACGAGAAACTCTTGCCCCGTGCCGGAATTACGGACTCGCTGGCATAAACTCGCGTGCATATATCGAGTGACGTAAAACTCGACGAGAGGATAGAGCGAGGGCGAATCGGTGAGAAGGATCGGTGAAGAGAGGAAAAGCAGTGGTTCTGTCCTGAATTTGGCGTTTAAATCCCCCCGTTCCTCCTAACTCTCTCTCTCTCTCTTTCTCTTTCTCTCTCTCTCTCTCTCTCTCTCTCTCTCTCTCTCTCTTTCTCTTTGCATCTCTCTACTATTCGCGGGTTCTCCGTCCCACTTGACGTCTCGCTCTCGTTTCAACCCCGGCATCACCAGCATTGCCGCGAAATGGCGGCCGTTCATTCTCGCCCACAGGAGAGATAACTCGGAACCGCACGAGGAAAGAGAGAAATTCCGGACATGAAAACGTTACCGGGATGCAAACGAACAGAACTGACAGAGAAACAGAGAAACGGAAGGGGAGAGGGAAGAGAAAGAGAGATTGAGTATGAAAAAGTGAGACACAAGAGAAGCGCAGAACGAGGGAAAGTCGCGGGATATTGAAGTTTTGAAATCGATAGCCGGTGGGTGATGCGCTTCCGCCGATGAAGCTCGCGCAGGATGTTTGCGTCAGTAATATTGTTTCAAGTTCCACTAATCGATCACCGCATCGTGCAATACGACAATTTCACGAACGCTTGCAAACGTGTTATTCGTTTCGCAATAACCAACCGCTGGCTCAAAACCGGGACAGGCGTTACACATATCTCGTCGTGACTGATTGAGTTTTTTGCAATTTTCGAACAACTCGTTCCCGATTATGCGCGCGTTGCAAAATTCTTCAACTTCTCATGTGGAATAGATGTCGATGACCGTGACCGAATTTGTCGCGGCGCGCGAGTGTCTCTCATTGAATTTGCGTATTAAAATGATGATTCATGCAAATGCAATAAATTTTCGTAATATGGATAATTGCGGCCACTTTGTGTTGTAATTTACGAGCGGGCATCTTATCTTTAACCTTTTCAAAATTCGACGACCGGTGAGATCTAATTCAATCGAGAAGTTAGACCGCCGATGTTAAACTTACAATTAACTCTCTTTTACTCTTTCGTGTGCGCTGTTTAAAATCCACACAACCGCTTCGCGGTTTCGATCATTGCGCGCGCCGCGTGCGATTCATTCGCGTCGTTCTGTGTTTTCCGCGTTCTCTCCCGCCTCTTCCACCCCTCCCCCTCCCCGCGTGCTTAAGTGAAATCCAATCTGCTCTCTTACAAATTGATCGTCCCAGGCGTAGATTTCGAAACCGACCGCGAGACTCAATAATTCGTTCCATCGTCCGGTAACGCGACACTTATTGCATCGCGACGCAGCTTTACACGGCTTTCAGTAATGACGTCAGAAATGAATGAGAATAGAGTAAGAAGATTAAGAAAGTGGAAAAGTCACATGACACGTTTCCCTGTAGCTACCCTAAGACAAAAAAAGATCCATTTATCTTCTTCCGACTTCCAGTTCTTAAAGAAACGAGACGCTCTTTGCTCTTGTCTTTTTTCTTCTCTCTCTCTCTCACTCTATATCTCATCATTTTCTTTCGAGAATTTCTAATTGCACCTCAAATGATGTGTGTCGAACGTATGAATAATTAACAAACAATATATTCACTGCAACAGATCTCGAAACCGGTTTGCCCGACTCAATCCAGTATATTGACGAAGGTACAAAACTTTCTTCTATATTCGATATTGCTGCGTCCAACAGCGGTGAATTACGATACTTTTCAGAAAAACACACATGATCACATCTGTAATTCTCGGTTTCGTCATGAAAATATACATAAGCGAGTAATCTCCGTCTCCTTTCATTGGTTACCGACACTTATCCCCGCGAATCTACCTCTGCCGCGAAATTTCGATTAGATCTCTATCATCACAAGCAAAATCCTCTGCTTTCGCCGGAGTCACGCGCGCAGTCTTCCCATTTCTTCGTGGTTTTATCGGATTAGGTTAACGCGCGCGCGAGCGCTAATAGAATTCGAATTTGTGGTGGCGCGAAAAAGGCATGTAGGTAACGCCTTCCCTGTTTTCAACTCGTGTTCTGTGTCTCCTAAAGTAAGTACTCATCTTTTTCTTGAGTTGATCATTTTATTCGATTTGTGGTTTGTTTGGAACGTGTAGATTTTATTACACGTAACTCTTCTGATATTCGATATTCAATGGAACAAAAGCGACACGGTATCGTATATAATAATACAACGAATACAATAGAGCTCTTATATATTCTTTCCCGCTAAATTGTATTATTTTCTGAAAGCGTATCGGGATGGAATCCACGGTGCTGTTTCAAACGGCAATCCTCGAAACTCGCGTGGAATTAAATTGCGCCAGATTAAAGAGACGTTATTAACGGTGCGTGTGTATGTGTGTGTTTTTTTTATACACGCTGAAGAGGTCGATTTCGCGACTAATTTCTATCGCCGCCGACTCGTAAATGCTACACGCGCGCGTCGCGGAATGCGCGACGCACGACGATTTTCCGCGTTGTTACGCTATGAACTCGCTTGTACGACAGAACTTTCGAATAAATTTTGTATATATAATAAACACATTTTTTTTCAACTTCTTGTTTTTTAATATGTCTCCTGTCCTTTTTGTCTCCTACCTACGACGCGATGCAAGAGCATGTAATAACCATTGAGAGTCAGCGGTGAGGAAGAGAACTCAGGATGCGTATGAAAATTAACACATTTCACACACACAAAAGAAAAAAAATGCAATTGAAAGTTTTATTAGCGGAGTGACTTGTTTGCGAACACTCACGGTTTTCCTCGTGACGACGAATCGCTAAATGCTACACGCGTGCGTCGCGGAATGTGCGACGCATGACGGTTTTCCGCGCTGTTGCGGGGCACACAGGCAGCGATGACGATCGATTTTTCCAAACGCCGACGCTGCCATTAGAACGAGCAGCATGCGTGCGCGTGAGAGAGCCAATCAAACCATCATTTGTAATCAATTAAAAGCCAATAAACCCGGCGCTGATTGGACGGCAGTCGCGGGAATACACCGCGAAAATGGGAACAATAATAGCGGATCATTAACAGTGGTATATAGGGTTTATTTCTATGGAAAACACACGTCGCGTCGTTGCGCTGCGCAACGTGTGTAAACCAAAGGCTCGAGAACAATTTGTGTATCTTTCTTTAAAGAACTAAAAATTATAAAAAATGTATTTTGTTAAACTATCAAATTTAAATAATTTCAAAACATATAGTTGCTATAAACGAATCTTCAACTTCAGAATTGCTCGCGAGATTTCGAAGCTTACGACCGATTTTCTGAGAGACGCATAAGTGAAGAGAGAACTTGTCTATACTCACCGATCATCAACCTTCTCTACCTTCAACAACCTTGCGGTAAAGGAGTTTGATCGACTAAATTGCCGGAGGGCTGTCGGAAACACCGATCGTTCTTCGAGAGAGTCCCCTCTTACTTATGCAAAAGCAATTCCGAAGTAGATTTGCTTACACAGATAGAAACAATCGTAAAAAAAAAAGAAAAACAGAAAAATAGAATCATCAACAGTCGTATAATATTTCTATGGAAATACAAAATTCTTTCATTATCTCATATGCTTACATTTATAAAAGAAAGTTTTTTTAAAATAAAAAATATTTATAGCAAACAAATAACAAATTACTTATTTTACATATTTTGCATACTTCATATGTTTTGCATGTAATTTTTTAAGTGCATATGAAAAAATATATTTAATTTATTTTTATCATATGCAGTTTTATAAAATCTGTGATATTATTTATTGAATTGTCAAATTAATCTGTCGTGAACAAAATATCAAAATCTAAAAGAGTTTATTAACAATGCGACTAGTAACATTCAATACTGTACAAAGCATGTATATGTGTGCGTTATCAAAACAAGTAAGTCTCTAGGAAATGACAAAGAATACAGCTCTGATATTCTTTGATATATCCTTCGTTGTGTGGCAATGTAGTGTAATTCGATTCAAATTAACAAATCGAAATATCAATTATTGTTAATAATCCTTCAGACTTTTTCTTTGTTGTTTGATAAAGTTTTTAAACGATGTATGATAAATTATCAAAAACAAATACTCCACGACAGAATTACGTCTAATCAACGGTACTTCATCCTTGCGGTTGTACGAAGTTTGGCTCTCGAGGAAAATGGCAGACAACAATCTTAAGGAACACACCACTCGCGGCAAACTCTATACGATCTAATTTAATCGCCACGGTACGAGCTGTCCGATGCTGTGCGAACTCAACGCTGCGCACGTCGATGTGAATGTAACTATATCGCTTCTTCCGCCTCTCACTTTCAGACGTGATCTCTAAGGATTTCCTAATTCGCATTCGATCCACGTAGATATCTCGCGAGTGTTAACATCCCCGATAAAAAAACATTTATGAAACTATATGATGAAGTCTTGGATGAAAATTGTGATTTACAATTATATACACTGAGAAAACAGTTTTGTTGAGATAACCAAANTTTGGTAAATCAAACCAAATAAAAAGTGTTCTGAAAACTAAATTTTGGTAAACTCAACAAAACTGTTTTTTCAGTGTATATTTTAAAAACTAGATATAAAAATATTGATCTTTTATAAAATATTTGTTCGCAAAATCAATTTTCAAATACTATTTCAGCAAAATGCACAGTAACTTCTATATAAATTATAATGTAGAAATATTGCGACGTAAAATATTGCACATTAATGCAGCAAATTCTTAAATCAAGAATCAAAACAGTTTCTATGAGATGCATGTGAACTGAGCTTTCAATAATGCTTGTCGAGTATTTTCTTAAAATAATCAGTTAACGTTTTTTGATCACATCTTGACCAGATCGTTCCTAGAACGTGGAAAGTGAGATTCTCCACGACTATTACAAAAACTAAAAATTAATTTATTAATTAGAATATAAATATTTTATCCAAAAATGTTAAATATTGCAAAATTATTTTGTTGCATTACATTGTCACAAATATTAAATTGTATAAGAAGATAAGGAAGAGACAATAACGAGCTGTACATCTGATGTTTGGGTAAAATTTTTCTTTATTCCGAAGATTTAACAATTGATGCATATCAATGCATCAATACAGCTCGTTATTGCCTCTTCCCTGTCTTCTTATTAAAACATAACACGAGCACGAAACATATAATAAAATTGTATAGTTTTTTGCATTAGAAGAAAGAATTGAAATATTATAAAATATTATGATACATATGCTCTAAATTGAACTTTTCTAATTTTTGACAAATATTATTTACAAAACGTTATTCTGACAAAACTGTTGCGTTATGGCGAATCATCTTGGTGCAATCATTGTGAAATTTTTTTTGTCAGTTCAGAATGTCAGTTTTGTGCAATATTTTCACAATTTGCTCACTGGAGATCTTTCTGAGACTTATGCGAGCAGCAGCATCGTTCGTTTTATTGCGCAATGAACGATGGCGGCCGATGTAAAAACTTGATCGACCGTAACACAACCGAATATTTCTGCGCTTTCGCGATAATGAATATAAGACGCGAAAAGATACTTGTTACGTCAGAGAAAACGGTTTCGTGCAATTACATCGTGCGTCATCTGTGGAAAGTTTATCCGCACTTCATTCTGAGGATCTCAAAATAATTCAGATTTTCAAATGCAATCAAGATTAATATATTACGATAAGATATCGTGAGATATGCAGAGCCAAGAGATCTAGCAAGATCTTTTTTCTAGATCTAGCGCACGTGGGAAGAATTTGTATCTGCATGGAGAGTGCGTTTTGGGGATCCTGACTTTCCGTTCGCGTTGCGTGATGAGATTATGCGCCGGATACAAGGCAAACCGGTTGCCGATTACTTAACTTGTATGTACTTTATTTAAAAGATTGAATCCTTTCTCTCTGTCTCGCGGGGCGCTCCGATTTTTTCTTTTCTCTCGAATAAAATCTAAACTCAAACCGCATAAAAAATTTGTTGTTCCAGCATCAAGCGTATGCAAAAGTGCGTGTGTGTCCGCGCTTAATAATGCGCATCACTGTAAAATATTACAATTACGTGCGCTTTTCAAACAACGTTGAAAGCCTTTTCACACAGAAACATTCACATTAACCGTCAACGAACCTGCCGGTGAATCTGTGAATCCAGTTTCATCCTATTTATTGTGTGTGATGTCCGCCTCGGCGAATCATGAAAATCCGTCCGTCGCGTACGACTATTCGTCTCGCGGCCACCACATGCCAATTAAAAGTTTCAGCAATTCCGTTCGACGCGCGCCGTTGAGAAGTACGCTTCTCTTATTTAACTTCTCGCTCGCGAAGAGTTATCCAGTGACACGGCGAAACTTTTTCCTTGACACCGGATCATGGCCGATCCAATCGCGAATATCGAAAAGCATCTCTTCTTCCCCGTTTTCGGGAAACGAACCGTTTCATTTCGACATTTCGCGCAAAACCATAAAAAATGAAGAATGCTTACTTTTTACTTCGTGGAGCGAACACAAAAATTTAACGAATTGTTAAGTAAATTAATTAAAAAATTTATGTTACAATTTTATTATGAATTTCGCGTATCAACGAAGTCGCGCTCGAACGGCACTACCGTGCGTCTTGAATATGTACAACATGAATCGAGAAACACATCCAAGAAACGTCCAATCAGCGTCGAGATAAAAGTGGCAACAATCGAGAAAAAAATGTAATCTTAAAAAAAATCACAAAATTCGGATTCTTTTACAGTGTAACCATGTTGTGTTTTAAATTTTAATCAAAAATAATCGTGAAAAGAGTCATCAACAGTCAGACACAAATGTATGCAAAAATATATTTTGTATATGACGAGGAGCTGCGTTACGAGGAGAGATAATGACAGAAAATCAAGGAAATGAAGTTGAACAGAAATGCGGACAGTGTAGAAGACAGCGTATCGTTCTTCTTGCTTGGCAGGATAGGTCAGATTAGTCTGTTAAAGCAAGCGGCAACCTAAACAGGAAACATCAAACCGCAACACTTATATATTTCGTCCAGTCATAACATGTCGTTTGATCGTGAGTGCGTACGGCTCTATTTTCGCGAAAAATATCGTTTTAAAGCCAGAATCGGCGGACTTTATGAGTATTCCGGGCGAAAAAAAAAAAATCCACCGAAAATCCGGCAGTTTTCGGCGCGTTTACCAGAGACATCGTGCAGGAAAGATCATGTTTTATCGGTCGCGCGATGTACCGTGTTTATTCTACTTTTTTTGTTCATTTCTGATAAAAAAAAAAAAACAAAAAAAAACAAAAAAAAAAACAAAAAAATGATGCGCGCACCCTGATAAAAGCAGTATGTTTTTCAAAGCCGTCGGGCGGGCGCGCGATACTCTCGAAACCAGCAGCGAGAGCCGAGAGCGAGTTAGGTGGGAAAAGGCCAGCGGCGGAAAAGACAGGAAAACGGTCCGCTGGATTTACTAATTAAAAATGGAAATTAAAGGACAGAAAAAGAGAGAAAGAGAAAGAAAGAGAGAGAGAGAGAGAGTTTCGTCGAGACGGCCGGAAAGAAACGAAAAGAGCAAGCGAGCGAGCGAGCTCAGAGCTTGGACGTGAGTTACGAAAAGCTCTCCGGTGCTCGTCATATATCCGTCCTGGTTTTGCGCGCGCTTGACCACGAAATTAAGTACGTGGGCGAAACACATCGTCATTTTGCGCGGACCACGCGCGCAAAAGAGCGGACGAGAGTCGCAAATTCTTCCCTTGTCCCTTTTTCTCAAAACGCGGCTACCATTACCGCGCGCGAGAACGAGTTGTAATATAACCGGTCTCGACATCGCCGCGCGTTCTGACGAATATATATATCGCAGCGCCGTGCATATTTACGTAAACGCAACGGATAAATTATTTACGTTCGACTTACGTCGACGTTGTATCCCGGTCCGAAGACTCCTTCGCCGAGAGACTCTCGGGTATCTTAATCTTCTTGCGGTCGCTTTAATGGAGCGCGTCCAATGAAGATTCTCCGGAGGTTTCTTGATATCATTTAAATTGCATATATAAAATATGCTTTGTATCATCACAAATTGGAGGAGGATATTTAGATGGCTTGGTTTAAGTGACCCAGTCTTTATAAGAGGGATATGTTAAAGAAATGTGAGACACAGATAATTCAAACAATGAACAATTGTTATTCGGAATGTCGCAAACAAAAAACGATTTTCAAATCTTTATTTTGACTCATCAAGAATTGAAAAAAAAAAAAACTCCAAGAGAAAAAATTCACAATTCCTCGATAGTCCTCGCCACCGGCCAATTAATAGATGCCGTCCGATAGTTGTTTTTATCGATTAATTATGTTCGAACACGCGAACTGTTGACGACGTAGGAAGAAGGCTGTATTTTCCTACCCCGGGATGGTGGGAACCGATGAATCGTGCCCACAATGAAGCCGCCGTTATCGGTCGCGTTCGCCCAGATCCGCTGTTTATCGTACATTTAACGGATAAACAATGAATTGAAGCAAATACACGGGACAGAGATAGCGCTCCGGGATGGCGGAAGAGTGGAGGTTGCACCGAGGGTGGCTCTCTCGCACCCGGGGATCGGCGAGCGAGGCGCGGGGATGCGGGAAACGTTGCTAAATAGAGAACAGAGCTGCGAAACAGAGAGACGAGATACAGAGAAGCACGCACGATATCGCCACGTCGCGAAATCGTGCTGTACAGCAAATCCAATGCATATTTAATCAGTCAGAATTATGGCTCGTCATGTAGCAGTTTTAACGGATCATCCGTTGCTACGCGATCGTCCGCTCTCCGGTTTTTCCAACGCACGCGGGACACACAGATATCCGCACACGCCAGATAGAGCGCCGTAAAAATTTATAAAAGCGCGAACGAAAATTGTCCCCTCCCTCCCTTACAAAAAAAAAAACGAGGGAAAAAGTAATACGACGTATGTCTGGATCGCGTTAAATACGCCGACGGCGCAGATAAAATGAATTATTAAAAATAAAAATAAAAAAAAGAGAGAGAGAGAGAGAAACGCACGTACATGTTGCCGGACAGACAACGAATTATTTTCTCATATTTTTGGATTTTCGGGATAGTTTAGCATTGGTACCATATCGAGCGCGATCAGCTCTCTTCCCAATATCAACGCAGATATTCCGCCCGAATATTTCGAGTATTCTCCTCCTCCCCTAACTCGTACCGCTCGTCGAAATTCGTTCGGAAAAGGCAAATCCGCTTTAGAAACTCGCAACAATAATTAATGCTCTCCATTAGATGGTGTCCTGGTGAGAAAAAATACATAAAAGCGACGGATGTGCGCGCGTTCTCTCCTACGCCAACCTCAGTGGACAACTCGATTGGGAAAAACTCGAATCATTTAATTTGAAATTGTTGATTTCAATCTCCTCCTCTCGCCAACCTTCTGTCAATGATGTTCTCTCGCAGATAAACGTCCATTAACCGGCTCGCGTCCACATGGACGATGTTACGAGAAACTAAATGCCTCCAAAACGAAATTATTAGATTAGATCAGAGCTTATGCCTATTAATTAGACCGAATGAGGGATTGAAAATTACAGTGGCGGTGACGCGATCGTGCACGCGGAGAGCGCGCGTTTCATCATTGCCGGGCACGTATGCGAGGCGTTCGAGAGGGGAACCTGCGACCGTACACATACGTGTCTGGTTTCAATTGCACGGATCGCGTGCTGAATGAAGCGATAGCGAAACAAGTATTGTTGCCCGAGCGAAGAGGTCGGGGGAATTAAAAAGGAAATGCAATAAGCGCAACGCACTCATGTCGCTACGTGGACGCACTGCTGTACGAACTTCTCTCTCTTGGAATGGTGTTCTTTGAGAGAATGAAGTTTGTGTTACGTCCTGGAGACTGCACGATCTCCTTTTTCTTGCAACGCGACGCGCCAACGTATAGCAAACCCTTTTTTTTTTAATAATAAGCAATAAATAACTCGAACGGGTCTCCTATCGTTTGGAAATTTAGACTCCAGACGATAAGAGAGCAAACGGAAATTATATCGGCGCCCGAAAAGATAAACCGCGCCTGGCAATAACCAAAAATTTTAGATAACGTGCAAGAAAACTTTATTATTTAACCCTCGGAGAACACACTGGGTCAATTTGACCCTGTTCGTCGACTTTGATCAAAATATTTTTAAAGCCGTTTTGAAATCTGCAAGCCCGAGGTTCTTAGGTNGTAGTTTAGAGTCTTAACTATAAGTAGAAACCACTTTTTGTGTGAAGTGAACCAGCAGTAACTTTTGGCAGTTGCTCAAATTCAATACAGGGTCAATTTGACCCTGAAGTGTACCAAGTGTCGAAATGCTGCGATTTGAGTGGTGCTATTATTCTGTTTGAAAAAGTGTATTGTTCGTTGTGTTCAGTGTAAAAATCAAGGTAATTTAATAATGAGTATCTATTATTGCTTATTAGTATATTACCAGCATGGATAATCTTAATATATATATTTCTTGTGTGCGTGTGTATGTCACTGAACTCCTCCTAAACGACTGGACCGATTTTGATGAAATTTTTTGTGTGTGTTCAAGGGGATTTGAGAATGGTTTAGATTCACAATTTGGTCCACTGGAAAATCTTTTTTTAATT
>NW_018020731.1:19862-48367 GCF_002006095.1 Pseudomyrmex gracilis
TTTTAAATGGTAGCATCTCAAAAAGTGGACAGGGTCAAATTGACCCAGACTGTTCTTCTTGATTGAAAAAATAGGTGTGTTCCCCGAGGGTTAAACACTTCAAGCAGCTTTTCAAACAAACCCGGATATCTCCGGGTCATAAAAAACATCGATTATAAAAATTAGAGCGGCCGGCGCAAATAGAAACTCCGGCGCCACGAGCATTTTTATTATAAGCAAAGGGTCTATGTGACGTGATCGAGAAAAAACAACACTCTCCCTTTTTCTCCGAAAAATCGGACGAGCCGACCAAGGCAAGAAATTGTCGCCGATTGGCGATCACCCGACGACTAATTAACTAATAGAAACCAGCGAGGCCCAACCGAGTTTTCCGATTGGAAGAAACATGGCGAGCACTCGCTGATTCAAAAGGTATATAAGACGGGACTCTCGGGGCTAGAGTCAGAAAAACCTACCGATTTCCCTGGGAATGCCGCAGCAAATTCGCGACGAGTAAGTCGAAAGCCGCTAATCTAAAAGATCGGGAGTGCCGTGGTGCAACGAGTCGAAAAGTAAAGATCGACGCAGTGAGTGGCAAAGCCGGGACACCGAAGCCGCACTGGTGGTCAACCCTCCGCTCCCGAGGGTCAACCCTCCGCTCCATTCACCGACGCATCCGCAACACACACACACACACTAATATACATTCCCATGATCACGCACACGTAGAAGCACACATAGACACACATACACACGACGATTCGTGGTACGAAGCTCCCTCGTACTCACCTGTAACCCCCGATCCTCCCGCAAACGCTCAATCTTCCTCTGCTTCTCCCGCGAACAATTTGCCGCCTTCACCTCCTCGCTCCCCCTCTCCAAAGCACCCCGAGCCCTCTTGTCCCGCAGAATCCCGCGGATCTACAATCCACGCTGACTCCTCCACCCCCTCCTCGTTCTCCTTTCCTTCTACCTTCGACATCCGGACAAGAACCCGCGGACGATGAATCTTCCGATCGACCGACCACCCCACCGCTCGATCCGAAATTCCAACATTTCCTCAGACTAGCCTCCGTTTACCGAAAAGCAGATTCAAAAAAAATTCCCTTTATAATTGATCCTTTAAGAATAGATCCTTCTGACCTCTTTCACTTAATATCCACCATTCTATCCAGAAAACTCCTCCCTCTGTCAAATTTCCGTACCTAGATAACATCCGCCTAGTCCGTCCCAGTCCGTCATTTTTATTCCATATTTCCCCCTAGTTCCGCTGAAATCCACGAGATAATAGAAATTGATTTAGAATGATTTCTATAGCTAGACCACGAATCGGCGTCTTACACATGCACCCTACACACTTACATTTGTAAAACCCCAACTTAAAAAGAGACCGACGAGCGGGGCCTCATAGGATAAGGTAAGATCGGCATACGCCGATCGACTCAGCCGCAGCGGGATCGCCATCCTGCTGTGCGAGGATAGAGAGACGATAGCTCTCTGTTGCACCACAACATAGCCCGATCGTAACCGTGGGCCAGGACGTAATATTTGTGTAACGACCATTGGAGCAAACCGAGTTAAAAAAAAATCTAAGAAGCAATATACATATATTACACTCGTCGATAATTAAAAAAAAACTCACTTTCGTAATTTTTTTTTAAATCACTTGTTATCTACACTTTAAAAACACAGTCGCTCTACGCATAAAAATAAATTGATTTCTCAAAAAAAGAATTGGAACTTATATGTACATATGTTAAGACATATATACAAGATTATGCACTAATTATGCGCTTTTAAATATATATAATATTGTATTCTCATTATGCAAAACGCGCTCTCACATAAGAGCACTAACAACATACCTGTATACATGTGTAGGGTAGACCGAGGCGAATCGGATCACAGGGCGAATCGGATCAAAATAAAGATTGAGATTATATTTATTACATTTTGACAGAATAAGATGTTCTGTCACATGTGTTACTTTGTTCCCCTTCTCTCGCGTCTAAAACAATTGCCAGTGCATGGATATCGCTCGTACTTTGTTGTTTGTTCACGTCGTAAGAAGAAACGACACAAAAGCTCGGTGAAATTT
Source organism: Pseudomyrmex gracilis (assembly GCF_002006095.1). Taxonomy (NCBI): domain Eukaryota; kingdom Metazoa; phylum Arthropoda; class Insecta; order Hymenoptera; family Formicidae; genus Pseudomyrmex; species Pseudomyrmex gracilis. The sequence goes on from NW_018020731.1 coordinate 21,940, forward strand.
TGGCGAAAATCTAAAATATAATCACTGTTATATCTTGTATATAATAAAAAGGTAAGTTAAAATTGATATGTGAGTATTATTGTTGCTTTGCATAGTATGCTATAGTAATGTTTTGGATATTTTAAAGTAAAATAGTATAACATGTTTGTTAAAAATCTACTAATTGTATAATCCATATACATGGGGCTAATCGGATCACGTTTTTCGGGGCGAGCCGGATCATGTTTTTTCTTCTTTCTTAGTAATTATTTGATTCTAATAACGTAATAATTGATTTATAGATGGTTCGTACATATGTAAGAAAATCAAATGACAAATCATGGTGTCAAGAAAAAATGAACGAAGCAGTAAAGAAAGTAAAATCCGGAGAAATGACTTTGCGTCAGGCTTCAGATATTTTTAATGTTCCATATACAACCTTGCAGAGGCGAGTAACATGTCAAGACGTTATTAAACGCCGTGGTGGACAGCCAATTATGAATACAGTAGCTGAAAAACTAAGAAAAAAAAAAATTAAAAATAAAAAAAATTAAAAAATTAAAAAATTAAGAATAAAAACAATTTATCAACAGAATGGCACTGTATTTACTGTAAAGAAAAATTTGTCCATCCACCTTCAGAAGACTGGATTCAGTGCAATGTTTGTGAAGAATGGTGCCATGAAAATTGTGCAAATAGGAAAGATGAAAAAGGACTATATACTTGCGATTTATGTACCAATTGACCTCGTTATACTTCAATTTAAATATTTAAAGTTAATTTTAAAGAATTTGTCAATAAGAATTTCATTTATTTTATTTTTTTCAGTAGTACATGAATGATCCGATTCACCCCGAAATTAGGGGCGAATCGGATATTTCTCACTTTTTAAGTTTTTGTATGTAAAATAAAAAGTTTCATGTTTGTTATTAATATTCTTAGTTTACACGCAAGCCAAATGTGTACTAATTATGAATTCATGTTAAAAATTACCAATATATGTATTCGACTGTTAGGTTTTGGTCATTAAACAAAAAGTGATCCGATTCGCCTCGGTCTACCCTACATACTGTGACGTGACGCCCTTCTGGCGCCAGTAACTTGTAACATTAATTTATAATTTTAATAAAGAGTCGAGAAGTCGTGTCCTCTCGAGATACATTATGTAAAGAGAGAGAGAGAGAGAGAGCAATTTCCGTCTTTACTTGTCAGGTTTCTTATATTTTGATGTTGTTTCGCGTCAGATCGGACGTAGCGTTCGATCGTCATTGGGCTGCATTCTCAGACACTTTTGTATAGAATTGAGAAGTAAGCAGAACTTGGAGACAGTTCATCACCAATTGATAATTAGAAGCAAATGAGAGAGACAGCGAGCTAACATCAGGGGCTGAAACGGCGTGCAGTGGAGCCAAGAGGAAATTTATTCTTCGTTCTGTTATATATATTTTTATCACTACGCATGCTGTGCTCATGATTTCTGTGCATGCGCCGGAGTATTCGCTGCCTATATTTATTTTGTTCGCGCCGCAGATCCCAGGCCCTTGTTTTTTGTTAGAGGCACTGCATTTTGGCCTGGGAGCATATACATACGTATATTAATTAGTGAGCGCTTATTGTGAATATCATCCTAGCCGGCTAGCTGGGGCGATATTTTATCACAACAACTTGAGCCGTGACGAGGGGAGTGCATCTTATCCCTCACTGGAGAAGGTAAGTATGTGCCCTCTCTCACGTAGTTTCTGCGCCTCCTAGCCGGGGGAATCTTGTCTCCGGCCAATTTTTATCGTAAATTTGTACTTATTTAGTCCTACGGCCTGCGTCAGGCATAAATGATTTGATCGATATATTCCACCGGATGCACGGACATTAGGCACCGGAAAACCTCACGAAGAACCAGAATTTCTTCTTCTGCGGGAAAGTCCTGACCAGACTACCTGCAACTGAGACGGAGACAAACCCGTTCGCAAATTACATAGCGAGACGGGAGGATTGAAATCGTAAGATCTCTCAGTAAGAGAAGTTCCCGGTCACTTCCGAATTTCATAACGGCGCCAAGCTGATAGGAAGGAAGATCGCGACAGCGTATCCGCGGCCCGATCGCGGTCTAATAGGTCGATAACGAGCCGCGAGGGACCGAGGTCGCGACCCGCAATGCCGCACAGCTGATATCAGGCAGGATCGATTTCCGATTTACTGTTCTTTGCGCCGCGATCCCGAGAGGACGTAGAAAGTACAATACGTGCGTGTCCTGTATTTTGAGAGAGACTATCTCGATGAGCCCTCCAGCAGCCAGGATCCGGCGAGGAGTGTATCGAAGCGACGAATTGGTGAGACAAGTATCTTTTTCTTTTGTAAAGCCGCCAGTTCGGTAATTTTGAGTGTGTTTAGTGTCGCGACCATTGTCGCGAGTTACTCGAGTGCGTGATCGAGTGAAATTGTCGCTAGTAAATTGCGTCCTGTTCTCTATGTTAAAACAATCAACTTGTACGCGTGTCATTTTCCGACCGAAAAAACAAGCAAAGTGAATAAGCCTTTTACGGAGAAAAGATCGAAGAAGTAGCGAGAATTGCAAACGGGGAAGAACGAATTTTGGTAAAATCACGAAAGGGTGATACAAGGAATTGAGGTGGGCGTACCTTTAACAAATAATTCGGCTTCATCTGAACACGCGGTTTTGTTAATAGTGTGGTGTTGTAAATTGTTCTAAAAAGATTTAAGCAAAATACTATTATATATCTATTATATACTAGATCGTTGTAAAAGTGGTTTACATCCTAACAAAGATTTTACACAGAGAGCACGGCCACCGAAGGGCGCGGCATCGGGGGGAAAACAGCGCAAATATTCATCGAATCCGTTAGAAGTAACGGAAATCGGCAGGATCCTTGCCAAAGTCACGCAAGATGAGCCAAAACAGCAATCAACGAACACACAAGTTAACAACAACGGCCGGTCCTGCGCGACCGTGAAGACGGCCGTTAGGAAAATTTAATTTGTTAACCGCAACGTGTCGAGACACGTGGTCTCGACACCTGAAATCATCAGCCGATGTGATAGGCTAAGAGAACTTCCCCCGCCGCCCTGAGTCCTTCTTAAGTGACGCCGTCCCACGGCTATAAATTGGCTGAATTGCAGGAGCGATTAGCTTAGTATCAGATTGTATCAGCTTGATCTTGTAGAAAGTTAATAAAATCGTTAACAAAAATCGTGCTTCTGTTTCTGGCTCCCGTAAAGCCAAGATAACGAACATTACGCGCACATATGCATCGCCTCTAATGTATGTAGCATTGTCTTGACTCCATTCGGAATATATGACAATTTGATTGAATCTCGGGTAGCACGCCGGATTTTAGAGAAAGAATATTTTAGTGTATAATTTTGTAAAACAGATTTTATAGAGAGAAAGAATTTTTTATTTTAAACTAAATTAAATTTTCCTTGTATAATCAACAAAATTTAAATACATTACGTGTACTTGGCGCCTGGTGTTGTTTGCCCTACTCCCTTTTTTTTTTGAAAAAATAAATTTTTCGAGATTCAAACTTTCCTCCAATCTTAGCTTTGCCCAATTATCGTCTTCTCTCTTTTACAAACATCTTGTCTTCTTTAAATTATTTATATAGAGCAAGATGCCAGCATCAATAAAACTTGAAATGTCAAACTTTTCCAAGTAATTAATAAGTTTTTAATTTTTGAAGGCATTTAACAGTTACTAATAAAAAGATATAAATGACAATAATATAGTAATACTTTTCGCGATTTTTCGAAAAAGTGAGTTTTCGCGTGTGCGTCTTTTCCTGTGTTCTGTGACCATCCAGGAGGTCCGGGGGAGGCGATTCCACTGTCTAGGAGAGGAGGACAAATTAGTTTGTAGTAAAAGTGAGTTTTACTTTTATTTTCGCCCAGTTTACGCAAGAATTAACGGCAGATCTTTCATTCGACCGGTATGTACGAGATTCTTGTCAAAAACCAACGTTTTAGGAGTTTATTTACTAAATAACATTATAGTATAAAATAAACAGGTAATAATCGATTGCAACAACATCCATCAAAGTCTGCTTTGTAGTAGAGATTTTTTTATGTTGCAAAAAAAATTTTTTTTAAACAATAAAACATTTAACGATCGATTTTTACGATTGTTACCTGTTACCTATATATAATTTATATATTATACCAAAACAAATACAAATTTAGTGACATAGAGATATACTCTATCTAGTGATATAGAGATATATCTCTAGAAATAGATCTCTGATATAGAGAGATATAATAGAGAATTATATAAACCAATAGAGAAATATATAGTTTGGCCATTGAAAATTATACAAACCAACAGAGAAATACATAGTTTGGCCATAGAGAGAATTATATAAACTAATAGAGAAATACGTAATTTAGCCATAGATAATTATATAAACCAACAGAGAAATATGTAATTTGGCCTTAAAAAATCGACCGTAGTTGTAAATACGCATGTTAACAAGTTATTAGTACCAATTATATCAATAATAAGTTGTTAAATAATATACGAAAATAATATAAAAAAAAATACACGAAAATAATTTGGTAAAAACCCTAAAGCAGCTAGTAGCTAGAAAAATGTTGTAACAACAAAATATATTGTAACAACTTATTATTGATCGATAAACGCGGAACAATCTTTACGTTAGCGCGCGCAGATCTTTGCACGTCGGGTCAGATCGTTGCGTTCGGGTTTCGAGCAAAAGACGCGGCGAACCTTTTGCGTATTCCCACGACGTTTATGCGAGAGAGCTGCGGAACAAACACAGCAAATCCCTTGCACGGCTTTCCTTTTCTGATATAAGACTTTTGTATCTCATAAGTCTCCACATCGACATTCCTCTTGCATACGAAACTCTTTCCTTGACGTATTCTCGATCGCAGTTCGGATATTCATACGATGAAACCAGAGAGTACTTGCGGAAGATCGGTCTTCTCGATTGACGAAAGACAAGCTTCTTCTCCAAGAAGTTGACGCGAAAACAAACGACACGCGTCTTTCATTTGTCTGCGCTTGAAAAGCACGTCGTTGTTTATAAAATATATCAGACATGAAGCAAGAAAATAGCGACGTCCATGATACAGGTGCAAAGGCAAGTAAATTTGTTCGCCCATGTACGTAGCGTAGGTCCAAGCACTTTGTCCATACATAAAAGTTCACCAGAAACAACTTGATGTAAAACTGCAGGATTTCCAGTTTACGGGCTTTCGACAATACTGTCGCGCTGCACGGTTGACAGTAGAACTGGAACACATCAGTATCAGAGAGAAGACCGAGAGCGGCTGGATGCAGGCTCATCCTCGCAAAAGAACGAGCTAAGCAGCGTGGCGGAGCAGAATAACTCCGCGCGATTTTTTGACGCATTCATACGTTTTGGTACGTACATTCGGTGAACAAACCGTATCGGGGAGCGGCAGCGCGCACGTCCGTGAAAAGCGTGTAGTTCAAACGAGCGTTAGCATGTGATGCTGCTCAAGAACTGGCAATTTTTGTCGCCGACGAAAGATTATAGCCAGTCAAAAGTTTATTTATCGACATCCTACAATCCTAAATGTCGATCAGAGCACAACAACGTGCGGTGATGATGTTTTCCGGATGCGGATCTGGACTGTCGCAGAAACATCGCGCTGCGCGTTGTGCTTGCGCAGCGCGCGGCCATTTTGCAAACATCGTTGGATGGGTGTTGGCTTCTTTCTTCCGAGTGTTATAACAAGCGTTGATCTCCGCCAACACGGACTTCTTCGCTCCTTCGGCAGAATTTAGGTAAACAGAATTTAGCCAGAATACGTTCGGCCAGAATTCTCGTAAGGTGATTCTTGCGCACAAAACGCGTTTTCGCGAGTGAAGCGAATTTTTCCAAGTGCGAAGAGCCAGGGAAGAAGAGCGATCTCCGGACTTTTGTAAGGAGAAGAGGACATTTAGTTAAAGTGAATTTTTGTTTTATTTATATTCAGCTCCAGGAGTTAGGCTGGCTCGGCCTAACTTAGATACTAAGTTTCAGCGACGCACCACATTTCTCATTTTATCCCGTACTTGACTGGCTTCGAAGGGACATTCAGGTAGTTTCAAGGATCTCAACGAGGAGAAAACTGCTCGTCGATGTTTTCTGTCGGTCTGATGTTTCTTCAGATTGATGTTTACCACAGTCCATCCGATGAATCGGCGAAGAAAACCGAGGAGAAAACTGCTCGTCGATGTTTTCTATCGGTCTGTGATGTTTCTTCAGATTGATGTTCACCACAGTCCATCCGATGAATCGGCGAAGCTTCGGCATTGCTTTGTTCATACGCATGTTTCGCATATCATCAAACGGAATAGTAAAACGTTTTAGAAGCAATTCTCGTGCCGGCTCGATACACGGGACGATGACATTTTCCGCATATCAGCAGTGCGATCGTTATTTGAACTCTTTTTCACTTCTTTTGGAGTTTTTCCGGGCTTTGGCTGCTCTATACATTGCAGACGGCACGTGCAAGGCGTTAAAAACGTGTTTTTTAGTTTAGTTTAGTTTTATTTTGTTTTGTTTTTTTATTTTATTTTATTTTTTTTTTTTTTTTAATTTGTTTTGTTTTTTTATTTTATTTTGTTTTGTTTTTTTGTTTTATCTTGTTTTTTGTTTTTTTTATAAAGATTTTCCAAGTCAGAAAACTTGCTACATCATTTTTTTGGAAAATATTGATAAGAACAATATCTATGGCCCACTAGGGGATTACAAAAACTTTGTCGCAATACAATATATTAAAAACACGCTGCGGAAATACAAGTAATCGTACATTAAAAAAAAATGCATCGACAGAAGAATAAACTCTAATTCTGAACCCATCTGTAGAATCCGGCATCTTACTAATCAATTTTTAAAAATCATTAAAAATAAATTATGTAAACACACTTCTCCGGCTGTGTAAACATCGCAGAATTATGTTTACAATGTTGTGATACTACGTGGTTCAATATTGAAGTTTTTATTTACAACAAACATCCAGCGTAAGGCTCTGACCGTTTTAATTTCGCGTTGTCAGTTTAAGTTTTTATGTTTATTACCATAAAAGTTTTACAAACGGTTAATAACCGTGTGTACGTACAATTAAACCACATTTTCAGTGTAGAACAAATATTGCAATTCTTGCTTAAAAGTATATTTAAATACATTTTCAATTCTAACTCACATTCACGAAACTACGGTGGCGTTCAGAAATAGTTATTAATATTGAACGTAGTTTTATGTTGTTTATCTAACAAGTTTACTTCTTCGCACGTATCCTGTTTGCACACGCAAACAGGATTTATTCAGTGAATAAACTCCTGAACTCGATAAGTTAATGACACACTGAGCTTGCACTTCTAGTGCGAAGCAACGCAACAACTTAAATTGCATCATCGCTCAAGATGATGCGGTTGCAAAATTTCATTTTCTTTTTTCTTTTGTCTTTTTTTTTTTTTTTTTTAACTTCGTCTCTTGAACGAAAACTGGGCGAGAATTTTTTTGTTTCATAACAAGTTCAAATCCTTCGCGGTTCTGAAGTTTCAAATAGAGATCAGTGCGACATGGCAAGTTTCGCGAAAACTACAGCGCGTTAAAAGCACAAAAGTGGCGCGTTAGAAACATCTTCGCAAATAGTAGAAATATAATTTTATGAAATATTCCTTTGCAGGCAAGTGTAGTTAAAAGCAGCGGTAACGGTACTTGACGGTGCAGCCGCTAAAGCGGGGCGCGGCGTGGCGTGGCGCGTCTCGCGTTATACACAGAAAAATCATTGCCTCGCAGCTTCGCGGAATTCTTACGTCTTCCCGGTTCCTTTGTCGCTGAATAAACGCCGGCAAGTATATTGCAGGAATTCCTTTTCTCTGACGAAGGAAGAAGAAGAATAAGTTACCGGAGCAATGCGACCTTGCCGAGAGAGTGCCGTCGAGTCGCACCATCTTCGAGCCTCAATACGAGATCTTTGTAAAAAGCACGCCTAATAATAATTTCATCGATTCATCTTTTCCGTACCGACGATACTATAACTAATTACCGTGAACGTCACTTTTAACGAGAGATCATTTTCAACATGAGATTGCAGCTGCTAAAGAGGTGAATAAATTTAAATTCTCTATGAAGCTACACGAGAAGTCCATCTCCCACGTATAAAATGTACATCAATCATCTTGGAATCCATTAACTCTTTTAGTGAAAGCGAAAAAAAAAAAATGTCTGACTTTCGCTTTTTTGGAATATAAAACATCGAAAACATACGTAAATTTTTCTTTTTTTTTTTTGCTTTTCAAGATGGCTTCAGTCACTATCTTGAGAAGTCTCAAAGTGCATGTAACTTGTGTTAACCCTTTGCGGTATATGATTTACGTGGCGACAATTCGTGCCACTGTCAATAAAAAATTGCTCATGCGTTTGCATGAGTTCGACCATAAACACATTTCATGTATTTATATATTTTATATCTTGTATAATTTTAACTACACATAAGATATCTGAAAACTTTTCATACAGCCGAAGTATAGAGTATTAATAAATTAAATTAATTTTCTAGATAAAAAAGTTATTTGCCAACTCGCAAATTTTATTATTAAATAATTAATTAATAAAAATAAGCCAATAAGCGTAATAAAAACCAATAGTTCTGTATTAAAATTTTTCAGACATCTTATATATATGTAATATCAAATAATTATAATATTTACACACAATTTCATATTTTCAAAAAGAAATAAAATAAATTTATTTATATCATTACATTTACTTAAAATTATTTCAGAGAAATTGTAGGATTTATTGACGAAATTGAAGGACCTAAAATAGTGGGCAAAGCTCAACACTATAGATTATTAAAATTTATGGTAAACAACAACAGTCATCATAGAGTTCAAGTTGTAGCATGGAATACCGAAATCGAACGTATCGAACATCATTTACAATCTAATCGAGTAATTTTGTAATAATAATACAACTTGTAAAACCAAATTTTTTGATTTTTTCTTATCTCTATTTATAACTAAGTATTTACTAATATCTAAATCTATTTTCTTTATTTTAATACAATATGTTAATATAATCAAACTACATTCTTGCATATTTTAGATTATTCGTATTGATGGTGCTAAAGCTAAAACACCAAAAATTAAAGAATTTAATCATAGAGCTCGAGTTTGTGCCCATCGCGTAAATGTTAATAGTACTGTATTCAATATTACAAAAACCATAAAATTGGATTAATTTTTACAAATATATGTTGCAAGGGGTTAATATTCGCGTCGTAAATATTGTATTCTCCGTAGACACACACGTCTTTATATCACCGCTGCAATTGCAAATAGCTTGTTGTCAAGTAAACCAGGAAGGGAGGAGGACAGGCCGTAATCTGAGAAAGTGGTGTTACAAACTCGGTGTCAGAAGTACTAGAGGAGGTTTACCGAGAAGTTAGCCGGGGTTGTCTTGGGTCATAAGGTCGCGGCACACCCTCGTCTCTACGGGGTTGACAGACGGTTAATTAGACGCTGTCTCAGAATGGTGAGAAATTTCGAGATCTCGGTCAAGAGGTGGGGTGAGTCTCTCTCTCTTTCTCTCTCCGTCGCATCTAATGTAATCTTAACGCAAATAAATACGCGCCGGTAAACTACAGTAAGACGCGGGGACAAACCTAACGCGAACAAATGGACGAACCTAACGCTTGGTCCAAGATGCGGGCGCAGCTCGCAAACGAGAAAGACGATATACGCGCGCGCGTGTACATTCTTCGCAGAATGTCGAACACACTGCGATTTGCTCGACGAGCGCATTTACTTGCTAATTAAATTTTCATCGTGCGCGCGCGAGAAGAATGACTCGAGAAAAAGAAAGAGAAGAGTTGTTGCAGCGCTCATGCGCATCTTGAGAATCCGTAATGTTTCACGAAGTCAATAGCTTATTTCATTCAGTCAAGCTACGAATAAAGCCGAAGCAAACTCACAGTTTTGAGCTAGAGATGCTCGCTATAGTTCGCGCGATTGAAAGATTTCACATTTACCTCTACGATATCGACTTCATTATGTAGTCACAAACTGCAACGCATTGGTTCACGCCGCGAATAAGGCAAACTTAAATCCCAGAATTACCAGATGGACATTATCGTTGCAAAACTATAAATTAAAAATAGAGCATAAAGCAGGCGAAAACACGCACGTAGACGCGTGTAAAGTACAATACAATCGACAAATAGCTTATGTAAATTTTTTGTCCCTGGAACGAGAGCTTGAAATAAGACAAGCGCAAAATGCCAAGATCTTAGAAATTGCGAACGATCTCGAGTTCAGTGACAATAAAAACTTTGAACTTATTGACGAGTTAGTATACCGTAAATCTAACGATCACTCTCGCGGTTTGTCGTTCCGGATTCAATGGTAACGAATGTAATTCGGATTTATCACAATGAAATGGCTCATTGCGGTTTTAAAAAACTATTAGTACTATCCCTCCATGAGGAAAAGAGTTATCGATCACATCAAGAATAACGGTCGTTGAACAGCCCAGAAGACACTGGATGTCCGAACTATTAACGGCTATGCAACCGTTTTTTTTTTGGCTCCAAAAACATTATGTGAAAACACAGGTTTCGAGGAAGTTTCACCAACAGAGGCTCTTCCTCCGATCCTCAGTTTGGCGGGGGTCATGTCACCAGACACCCTTGTCGTGTATCGTTTGTACACTCGCAAATGCCTCAACGCATGCGCGCGAGGGTGAATTGCAATTAGTGTCGTGTACAACAAATCAGCATCACTCGAGCTGTCCGCGCGAAAGAAACCTTTTTTTTTTTTTTATTAAATAGATTAAATTTATACGGAGCGAGATAAACCGGTCGTGTTTTATTAGTCGGAAGATACGACCCTTTGAAAGTCGAAAAGAGAAACAAGTCGCGAACGAGTGCTCCTTTGCCTTTTGTTGCGACGTAATTCAGTTTGCGTCGCGTTCTTTTTTCTCACTCGCGCATAAATACGTTACGAACCGTGGGATTAAAAATGGAAAAAGAGGAGACTTTTAATGGAGGAGACAGAACGGAATACGCAGAATTATATTCCCGGAGTCGCGCAAATGTATAAACGAGAAAAGCCACGTGTGTAATCTGGCTGAATATGGATTTATGTTTTCCATCGACACGCGGCTGAGTGCTCGCAATGTGATGAAAACATATAATATGCAGGAGGAGGAGAAAAAAAAAAAATAGTCGACGTAAATTTATAACTTTCTGCGCGCGTGATGCGGGTATTTTTTCAGTTTTACAAAACTATGCAAAAAAAAACCAAATGTTCAGAAATCGCGTTTGAACTCCGCGCTTTTCCAACATTCGAACAGAAAAAGGATTCGGTGCCTAGCGCGGGCTGTTTTGCAAACGAATTGCGCAGACACACATATGTGACAAGTCGAAGACTCGCAGAGTTCCGTTTTCGAATCGTTCATTCTCGTGAAGACAACGGCCGAATCTACTTGAATAACAATTCTCAGATTATATTCTTTGTTTCTTTTTCAATTAATTCCTTATACCCGATTCCTACTTCTCTCTCATTCTATTCGGGACAAAATCGATATCTTATTCATTGAGGAGTTGCGATTATCCGATCCGCTCCTCAACAAATGTGAACAGATACTGTTCTAAGTAAACAAGAGACTCCAAGGTTCTTACCTTCTTCAGTAACACAACGCGAAAAAAATAAGTACCAGAGGTCGGAAAAAAATGAGAAAATAATGAGAGTTTTCTTTTATCGTAGCAATGATAGAAAGACTCTCGCGGGAACCAGTTTTAGTTTAATGACCAAAAAAACAGAACAAAATATTTAAAAACTCTAGTGGATAAAGTACAAAGATCTTTTTTCGAGTACAAGGGTCCTTTTCCGAAATAAGTATAAATACCGCCCTCGAATAGGGCAGTCAGTCTGTTACATCAAGTCGTGCGTGTCAGTTACTATAACCGATCGTCAAGTAACCATTATCTTGGTCGTGCTGTTTATTCATCTATAATTAATACTTTACGAATTCTAAAATGTAAGTAAAAACTATAATAAAGAATATTGTAACTGTGAAAGTGAAAACTATAATAAAGAATATTGTAACTGTGAAAGTGAAAATTATAATAAAGAATATCGTAACTGTGAAAGTGAGAATAAAATAGTTTTTTTTTTTAACTAACTGAGATCGCAAGTCTTACAAACTAGTGTTTATCGTAATATTGTTTAATATTAAAATAAATCATATAGTAATCGTTACCATTTTCCCAATTTTTGAGGACAGCGACGTTCGCAGTTTGATTTTGTGACAGGGTGCTAGACCCGACAATTTTACTTAAAGTTAGCGCGCACAGTCATCTATTCTTCTTGAGCCTTTTGAGATCTCTTTGATCAATTAAGGTTCATGGAAAACCAACTAGCTCAGCGCAAGGTGTATTTGAGCAAACCTCACAACCAACGTGACCCAAACGCACTGTTACCAGTTGTTGCGCAGCCCGCACAACTCACACAACAACAATTGTTACCATTTAAACCTCGGTATATTTTATTTGTGAGTGATCACGACATTACATACCGTCAGAACACAAATACAGACAAATAAAATAATAATTAGTATTAGTTAATTGCACAGTGCCTGATATCGGTGCCTGCCACATTTAACAAAAATCTTCACTGTATATTCACACGCCTCTGCGTGTCACAACAACAATCGTTACCATTTAAACCTCGGTATATTTTATTTGTGAGTGATCACGACATTACATACCGTCAGAACACAAATACAGACAAATAAAATAGTAGCTAGCCAACCGTCAACGGACGTCCTCCGGCTAATTCTTACACTAGTAAGGAAACAGGAAACAGGAATAGTATACAAGATTGACACGAGCTCTACCCAGTGCAGAGAAGGGATATACGAGTGGCCGATAAAAGACTCAATAAAAAAACTTAATTGATATGATGAATAACACAGATAACATACTACAAATAGAGTAGAACAGAACTAAAGTAGCGATGAAAAAGCTCGCACTTCCAACTTCTTTGACAATACTTTTGCGTACAACAAAATTGCGTAAAATCTGTGTTTCGTCGAACAAATCGTGGCGCAAGAACCGAAACATATCCGCGTAATTAGCGCTACGATAAGAACCGCATAGATATAGATATACATCTGCGCGCGATCGCTTACGTAACGAGCTAATTTAAACACGAAAACGCGCTTGGTAATCGAGCATGATTACGTCTCGTCTAACTCGCAAGCCGAGAAACGGGCAACGACTTCGAGCCAAGCGCCGACCAATCAGATAAGAGAACATTCGTGTTAAAATCTGCATAACTAAGGTCTCACGTGAATAAACACCTCCTCGTCTTCTCCCCAGTGTGTCCGGCGCAAACGGGAGTTTCGCTAACCCGCGGTGATCTAAGTGCGCCGGGGTCCTTAGAGTCCGCAGCTACTTGGATATTCCGTAACTTCGACAAGAAGAGATATAGGAAAGTCTATCGCCGCCGGGGCTAATACCCGGGCCGAGAGTGTGTTTGCGTCGGAAAGAGATTTCAGACAGAACTAGAAAAACAATTGCCGGATTTACGTGCAACGTTTTTCAAAACTCATCTTTTTTTTCAATTATTTGTGTTTATTTTTCTGCAAATCAATGCGTGCGCAGATAAGCACAAATAATAGAAATAATTATACGTTTGGATCCTAGAGATTCTCAGATGATAAAAGCCAGTAGAATTAATCTTATAATTGAAATTAAGGATCCTATAGAAGAAATGATATTTCATGATAGGAAAGAATCTGGGTAATCTCTGTGTATCGACGAGGCATACCTCTTAATCCTAAGAAGTGTTGTGGGAAGAAGGTTATATTTACACCAATAAATATTGTTAGGAATTGTAACCAAGCATCCTATATGATTTTTAGAATTGTAATTTCAATTCAAAAAATCACATGTAAAATTTACATGTGAACATATATATGTATATACATATATATATACACGCTTATTTCCACATAATAGAAATAATAATAGAAATATTTGTACGATAAACCCGTACGCGCCGATCTATGTGTTTTGAGTTTAACGTATCCGTTCTTCACCGTGAAACACGGAACTAGTTTCGCTGCGAGAATATTTCTCGCGAGCTCCATATGGTAAGCCCCAAATTAAATAAACATCTGTTTCAAAAACTCGCATTTGAACGTGCTATAAATAATCCGTGCAGCTAAAAATCACCATGGTTTATGGTTAATCCGGCGGTATTTTTTTTTCACTGATATATTGCGCAGCAGCACGCACAACGACACGTTCACACAACGCGGCCGCTGCGTCCATCCAACGGGTGGCAACCTCGCGAAACGACCGTCGTACATCCGCGCGCGCGTTTGATTATTCACAGTTATTCCAATGGGTTTTGGCTCTCGATTCGAACTTTCGAAATTTCATTTTTTATGCGTCACCCGCGCGTCCACGTTACTCGCACTTTTGTGCAAAATTTACGATGACGCGTCAAAACAGCCGTTTTTTTTTTTTTTTGTACACGAATACTAATACCAAATTTAATATTTTGAATAATGTTGATCCGTAGATATCATTGAAGACAAGTGGGATAAGCTTCCGATTACCTCCGATTTGGCTGATTCTTGGCACAAATATGTAGTTTACCTAGGCTGCGTTCCGTGCTTATGCATAAGCGCACATTTATCTATACTACACGTTACATATAGAAAATAAGATTTCCAAATAGATTTCTCCTACAAACCCCCTCTTCGCCCCCCTATATAAACCGCCATTGAACCAAGGCGTAGTCAGTCAGTTATTAGCAGTCAGATTTTAACTACAAATGTTTAAATAAACTGTTTTATAGCCAGTGAGGCCTTTCCGGGCCTAAAAGAGATTTTCGAAAAATTCGCTTTTTCGAAAAACGAGTTTTCGCGTGTGTGTCTTCGTGTGCTTTGTGTGACCACCCAGGAGGCCCGGGAGAGGCGATTCGTGCTTGTCCAGGAGAGGAGGACATTAATTTTTCCATAAAAGTGAGTTTTGTTTCTTCGTTTCTTCGTTTGATTATAATCATAGTCGTGCCAATTATAAGTTATAAAAATAACTCTAAGTACGCCGTAACGTTATTGCGTAGAAGATATTTTTTGATTTTGTGATTTTTTACATTATTGTTTTACCGTCAAATAGTGTAAAACATAGACTTAGACCAAAAGCCATAAATGCACCAAACCATAAGTTTATAATAAATTTGAAGTAATTATTATAACTTATCGTCACATTTATAATTCTTTACAAGAAACTAAAAGTAAAAACTGTGAGTAAATAAATTTTTTATTTGAATATTTAACGAGCTTAAAACATATAATTAAATTTTTAATATAAACTATCGTGACGATTCTTACATACTAGCTGTAACGTCGCGATTTAGAAATATTTTTTTTACTGTGATATCAACGCGGTTTTATATTCACTATCCGACGATAACAATCGAACACGGCAGATCCGTTTGCCATTTTTCCAAAAAAGATTCAACAACGCCATACGCAGTCAATTTCAAAAAATTGCACGAAAACTGGAATCGCAGATGAATAAACAGCTGCAATTCTTGTATCCGCCTCAGAACTCGTCTGCGCATCGTTATTGTATCGTGCTTGATTTTGGAGAGACTTGCCGATTACGCAGAGAGATTCGTTTTGGAACCGTTGAAGGGATCGGTCGAAGATTTGAATATGTAAAGATTGATTGTTTGTGTAATGTGCCTAAAGTGATATATTTGAGTTGATATGTGACCGTAAAGGAGATCGGTCTAGAAGTTTGTGAAATATTAGTTGCCGCGTTTGTAGAATGAGTTGTTGAGTTATGTCATTGTAATTAATCGGAGTGATAATAAATGTATCTATTTTTGTATATATAAAGTGAAGAAATGAATAGTAGTTTATTTGCCCTCAAGTGAACCGCTTAGTGCCGAAAAGTATTTTACCCACGTGCCTACAATATTAATTTATTTGAGAAGTCGGATATATCCTACAGTTAATTTTAATTCAGAAGTGGGATATATCCTCAGTGTATCCTACACAGGTATCTCCCCCACCGTTCCTTAATAGTAATTTCGAGCCCACAAAACTAAAAGAGGAAACAAAGTTCGTAGAATAGATTATTATTAAACTAATAAATATATATTCGGTCATAGGAGCCGTTCACTAGGTGTTGTGCGGAAATTATACGTGTATATATATCCATATATACGTGTTCACATGTAAATTTTTACACGTGAAATTCGAATTGAATTAACAATTCTAAAATTCATATTGGATGCTATACTTGCATCTCTTATATGAGAAATCCCAAGATAGATTATTATTTTTTTAATAATGACTGCCGCTCTCTCTCTCTCATCGAGAATATTGGCTCCTTGGAAGATAAGGTCATCGGATTCGAGCGTCACTTCGATCCCTGATGCGAAGAGAAGTTTTGCGAAACTTGAAAACGTTGCCGCTTCCGTGAATTGTCTGTTTTTGTGCCAAAATGTTCGATTAGTCAAAATATTTCTCGTAAAGCGACAAGTGAAACATAAATCTAAACGTCACGCGATATTTGGCGAAAGCAAAGTAAAAGCGGGTGTACACTGACGAAGAAACATCTTTAATTTACGCACAAACACAAGATAAAGAATGATTTACAATCGGGATGACGATGCTTATCTTGTCATCGCTTCGCCGACTCGGATATAAACATGAGTTGCGAAAATTAATGAACAAGATCCAGAGAACGAAGAAAAACAAATGGGATGAGAATGGCGAGAGAAAAAACGCGAACGGAAGCGAAAAGAGAAACGACGGAGTCGTTGTCGATGGATGTTGCTGTTGCTGCTCTAGCAGCTTAATCGCATTCAAACGCCTGTGAGCACGTCGGCGAGCATACTCTCTATTTCTCCCTCCTCCCCGCGCTAACACACACTCTCTCACGTCTCCGTGCCTTCTCCCGCAGCACGTGTTTCTCTGATTTCATCCGATGTTACCACATATCCATCTCTCTTTCTCTCTCGGCTCACGCGTTTCTGGCCCGTGCGTACATGCTTCGCGGGAACGCGCAACGGGTGGCAACATCTCTCTCTCTCTCCCGATATCCGTTTGTACGCGTACACACAAGCGAAAGAGAATCCCCGTTCTGAACCGGTGGATACCTAACTTGCTTGCTTACCAAAAGGTATCCCAATCGCGGCTCTCTTGCACGGTGCAACACCGCTCGAACCGTTTGTCCTTTCCGCGCGCGTTTTCCATCTCGATCTCTTTCCACGCTCTCTCCCCCGCCCTATCTCCTCTTTATGCTCGCGAACGGTTAAAATCCTTTCTCTCACGTTCCAGGTTCGGAAACAAGGATCGCCACAAATTCGCCGATGTCCCGATTATATATATTGCGCTGTTCGACGTTTCCGTCGCAGCCGCTTGCGCGCCGTCACTCTCACTATTACAGCGGTCACGCGCGCGCGCGCAGTTATCTCACCGGAAATCTGACGCAGAATGAAACGTAGCGAAAATCATATAATACTCGATTCCAACGCGAGACGCGCTCTCTACACAACCGGTAAATAACTCACCACCACAAGCGATGATCAGCACAACACGCATTGCACACACATACACGCGAATATGTATTGTAAGATATATTAATGAATCATCGACATATTTTTTTTTGTACATGTAATCGCGTGAATATTGCGATATTCGATTAATTGATATAAGAATTGACTGTATTGTTAAGATGCGAATGAAGGCGCTGAAGCGCGTAAAAACAACAAGTAAAAACGAAGCGGTTGCTCGAAGGACTCGCCAGAATCCGTCCTGCTCCACAAGTAGTCGTCACGTTTTCTTGTCATCGCGACTCAACGCTATTTACCCTAAAATCCTGTAACTTCGCGCGTTCAAGAGCCCGCTCGCTTTTTGTAACTCGCGTTGTTGGTGTTAAAGGTTGATAACAATAGAGTAATTTAGTAATAATCATATTCTTCATTTCCCGCCATTTCTTTGTCACGCACGTGGTCACCGCTTTGCAAGTTTTACGGCCGTTTTGTGATCACTCATAATCGAGAGATATTTCGGCCTGTGGTTACAGTTATTACAGTATTTAATAATCCCGCGGATCACAATTAAAACACGGCTCATTTATTACGCAACTTTTATTTCTGACAAAATGTCAGATAACAAAAACCTTACTTTGGATTTCCGTGGCTAAAAAAATAACAAGTGCCATTTAAAATGAACATCATTTAGATTTGATACTTCTGATCTAACTGCCATCAAAATGCTGGCAGTACCTACTTGAAATCGAGAACGAAACAGCAAAAGAAAAAAGCGAGGAAAACACGAGTCTTCCGATCTTCACATTCCTCCCACCCGCTGTGCAGAAATACCGTGCGAATTAAAACCTCGGATGCGAAGTGATCGAGGAAGCTATGTGTGTATGCGCGTGCGTATTTCCTGATCGTTCGCATGTTAATTTTCGACAACCAATGACGCGGCAGGCCCGCTGGGCACAGACGTCGATGATATTTTGCGTGCATTTTCGAGAGCGGTGCGTAGAGAGGAAAATTCCCGATCGGACGGATACACAATCTCTCCCTCCTCGCAACGAGTGTACTTGCAACCCTCTCTTTTCGGAATCGCGGGAGAGAGTACATTGTGCATTCACGTAAAATCTGTAATACACCACGATGAGGCACGACGGAAGTATACAAATCGATTTTCCATAAGTTTTCCGAAGTACGCATGTCAATATACTAAGACAAAAGTTTTCCCTCATATCCCTCGATAATTAGTTTATGAAATACAATAGAATTATGAATACAATAGAATTGTAAATACACCTCGATACACATAATCGTGTATCGAGCGACACACAATATAGTTTATGCATTCGAGCAACGATTTTGGTTGGTCAAACCAAATGCAAATTTAATTTCGCTCGTTTGATTGTTTAATTATTCACGTACATTTGCGTGTTGATTTTCTCTTTACTAATTTATTCAATTAACTGTTCGCTAAATGTATTAATCGCCTAACTTATCTTCTTTTTTTTTTTCATGCTTGATCATCAGAATTTATTTCCAACATTCTTTTCGCGCAACCGGAAATGTCCTTATGTATCTCATAGAAGCTGAAAACCTAAGATACTTGAATGTTCAATCGCAATTTATACAATTGACAAAAGATCAATTCGAGCCAATATATACAGGATGTTGATTTGATATATTTATTTATAAAATAAAATCTACACAAAAATTTTCCCACACCAACAATTCAAATCACTTGGCAAACTCTCAATCGTTTTACACCGTTGTCTCCGCGAATGAGAGAGAATTACTTTCGTCGATCCAAGAGAAACGTAAGAAATGTGTTCGCTACAGTTCAGCTCTGAACCAATCGCAACCATTCCCGGAGGACGGCTCGTCGGTGATGAGGTATTGTACACGACGCGCCCGCGCTTCGACGAGAGCGATGTTGAAGAGAACAAAAATGCGACAGTGATTACGGAGACGTGCCTTTTAACGCGATCGCGCGGCCACACACTCGATTCTTCGCGAGAACGCAGGATAGGGAAAGGTACACGCGCGTGGAGAAATTTCCTGACGACGGGAAAATTGCATTATTTTATTGCCAAACGTTTAGATTTTTTACTTCGCGGTTCTTGTTTAACATGTGAGACAGATCATGCAAAGTAACATCTCCCACATAAATTGTTACATGTTCATAAATTAGTCTGTCTATAAATCCACTATAAAATAGTGTAATCTGGATTTAATACCGTCCAAGTTGTTTATTATTTGCTGAAGAGCGTGATAATTTCCGCTGAAGTTAGTAACTAAAGATTGTAAAAGAATCACTTCCTCGTTTGTGTTTGTGTCACGTTTAGATAGGTCACGTAGATAGGTAACAAAATTGCATGTTCGGTGTGCAAACAACATAAATGCAAGGCAAAGCTTTCAATATTGCGGGATTACGAGTGTTCCTATATGCTCAGTAATCTATCCCAAATATATTTGTCTTTTCCTTTGCAATCCCGTGCAATACATCCATTCATCCCACATCCGTAGAAACGCGCTTATCGTTTTTCTTAGAATGCAAAAGAAAATTGTTCAATCTAGCGGTAATCATTGCTATGCATTTTGAGTTATTGAAAAAAAACTGATTTTTGGAACTGAACGAACGCCCGGAGCTTGCTCTGGCTTCGTCGCGGGTCATCCCAGCGTTGCAGTACAGCTGGGCTTGGCCCAGCATTTAATTATTACAAACAGAGTTCCAAAAATCAGTTTAATATATTAGCTTTATAGCCAGTGAGGCCTTACCGGGCCGAAAAGCGACTTTTTCGAAAAGTCAAGTTTCGCGAGTGTGCGTTTTTCCCGTGTTCTGCGACCATCCAGGAGGCCCGGGGGAGACGATTCCTACGTGTTGAGGAGAGGAGGACATAGTAGTTTTATTAAAAGTGAGTTTAACTTTTATTTTTCGTTCCATTTTATGGGCCCTCTCTGCCAGCGACCCAAGACCGAAGGAGAAACGGCTCGCGGTAGTAGAAGCAGCCGGACGAGAAATTTCCAAAAAAATACTTCCCCTGACGCGGCACAATATCGTGCACTTCTCTGTACTCGAATACGGGGGGTGATATCCGAAAAATTTTCGAACATCCTGATCATAGGATACCACGCTTCATAATCCGTTTCTATCGACAAGTATGAAGTCCTCGAATATCATCTTAACTTGAAACTGTTTTTTCTTTATTAGGTGATAAAAGTCATCGATGATTTAAGCACGACTGTGCACATGTATTTTCTTATGGTCCGAAGTGCGCCCGTCAGAAATGATCTGACAACCGTAGTTGCGATAGGCCTACAGAAGCAGAGCGGAGTATTAGAGAGATATCAGAGGATCATTTCCCGCACTCTCATCATCTGCTGTATGTGATCAGTAGTATCCTTACTGATGACTGCCAAACGCGTTAAAACATTAATTTGATTATTCGCTTTTCAATGCGAGCTGCGTGCCTTTCGAATATATGAAAAATTCTCCTCGTACGCAATTTTGTATAAAATTTATTATTTATACCGAATGGCCAAAAAGTCACGCGCGGCTCACATTTAAATTGTTCCGAAATAATTAATTCCGATTTTGCGAAGCAATGAAAAGCGTACGTAAAATTCCAGATATAAAGCGGCGCGCACATGTGTTTACGCAATCAATTCGTTCTGTTAAAAAGGCGAGACATGGCGCGCGAAGTCTCTCTCTCTCTCTTTCTCGTGCAATCCGCGCGCGACATTCCGCCGGAATAAACATGTTTGAAAAGCTGTCGGGACATGTAAAAGCTCGCTTATCCGCTGACGGAAAAACGTATGTGCCACACAGCGATATGTACCTAAAATCGGAACAAATATCCATCACGGGAATTCGCACTTCGCAGAGGCGCAAGTCAAAGTACGTGGAGTAGCGTGTGCGGCGCGAGAGAAAATATGCGCCTGCGCTTTTTCATTTTTCTCGTGCCGATACACGCCGAGAGATAATTGTGACAAATGTCGACGGATATTAAATTGCTAAATTGATTTTTAAAAAGGTCTTTTTATTTTTCTACAGACTTCATAATAATGAATTTCGAAGAAGAAAATTTATAAGTAACAATTCTTCAGCAAACAAATTGAATCTGATCAATTTAGAAACAGAGAATATAATTTATGAAACAACGTTGAAAAAAGATAAATACAAAATACAAACAATCTCTCAATTGGCAACACGTACACGACTGACTCGGCGTCGAGACGACATGTGGATTCGTCTCAGGATGTGCAACAACAAAATCTGTTACTGGACGTGAGTCTACTCGAATAGACCGCACAGTCAAATTTTGGCTACAGTGTCACCAGCACGAGCTGTCAAACTATTAGCCTCGCAAATAGACTTCAAGGTCCACAAGAATGGAAGATGTTACTCTTTTGACCGAAAATATCAAGCTTCAAAAGTGACAGTTTTACATAATTGTCAAAAAATAAAAATATGTCAAATAACAAACACAGAGAGTCTGACACTCCAAGTGATGTGGTCAAGTAAGCTTAACTTTAATATTTTAAAAATATTACTTAAATCGACTTCGAAAAAAACCCACTCCGGGTGCACAACATCGAGTTGTATTATTGTGGGCACATTGGGGAAGGGAGGAACACGCTTACCTAATGGCGCACAATTATCGTCCCTGAAAAACTCACCCGCCGCCAGACGGTCTCTCTCTTTTTCCGACGCTTTATGGAATCAACGTTTTAGCGTTCGCGCTGCCGCGCCGGTCTGGGGATGTAATTAATCCTCGACGCGTTAGCCGCTGAAGATGAGCATGGATGTTTGCGCGTAAATTCGCGCGTTTTCTTATAACACTGTGACGGATAAAATTTCGCTTCTTTATTCGCGCGCGATAAAAAAAAAAATTCCGTCCGTCGTTTCCAGAGGCATTTCAGAGACTCTTATTTTCTTGCGCGTATCGCAAACGAGTGTGACAAAACTTTCACGGACTATGACAACGGTGGATGCACAAAAAGTCGACGTCTACAGAAAATATCAAGAGGCACGGTAGTGCCTCGCGCCAAGTATATGCGCAAACAAAGTGCGCGCGCGCTGCGCGAGGTACCCCGTGCCTCTTATACGCGAAAATGACCAAATGGCAATATTTAATTGAAATATTTAATTTGAAATATTTATTTTACTATTATTTTGTAAATATACCTAAAACGTAACTTCGGAATCTTTCAAATACATATCAATTGAGATATTTCATTTGAAATATTTCTAATAGAAACTATGATGAAATATTTCAATTGTAACATTTATGAATTATATCAAAAACAAATACGTAAAATATATCATTTGAAACCTAAATGAAACAATTTGAAACATTGCATGTATATTTCATGTTTAGCGGGAACCGATAAGAGAAACAGAGACGTATTTAACGTCGGTGCAACCGGTGCGATGCAGGCGCGTTTTTAAGACCGGTAAAATTTTTCGTTTTGTCATGCGACATGTGAAAATGTACGAGAACTGTTAATCGATTTCAGACAAGTTGCGAGATTTAATAGCAAAACCGGAAGCGATATTTTGCTATTGAATTGAGTGGAAAGAAAGCTAGTAAAAGAAAATCTGACACCCATATAGTACAAATTACTTTCGAGCTGTACGAAAAACGTTTACAAAAAACGAGGAAACTGCTGAGCACGTGCCACCGGCTCAGCCGATGTATCAGGTAAGCGGCGCTATCTTTTGTAAGAAATTAAAACAGGATATACTGGATTCAAATCGAGAAGAGAAGCCGAATGAACGAAAACTCGTCCGTGTCGCGCACCTCCCCTACTAAAAAGTCTCCTTACTCCACAGCCATTGGCTGTCAGCAAGTGTTCCACCAATCCCGCACGCAACGCTACCCCTATTTTCCCCGCTTTTATTTCATTATGCGCAGTAAAATTCTCTTCTCATATTAGGCGATTTTTGGCGATCGTATGGTACATATACCAAAGAGTACCAAACTATAGTTCGAGTGACTTCAACATACAGTTTGGTACACTTTGGTATATGTACCATACGATCGCCAAAAATCGCCTATTGAATGCAGTATAGACTTATGTCTCTCTAGCGCTGTGTGAAATTATATTAATCTTAGTTTACATTTTGTTTTATCTTACAGAAAAGACTTAATAAACCGATTTACACCAAGTTTTACGACAAAGGCTATGCCGGAAAATATTGTTGAGAAGGAAAAAGGAGGAAAAGAAAATTCTCTAAAAAATAAATTACAAACATTATAGAAATGGAAATTTGTAAAGAAAGAAAGGAAAAGGAAGAATTGAGTTTATATAAAAATGACTCTCAAAACATGTTTTTAATTTTGTTTTACTGCGAAGTTGACAAGACACTTAAAAACAAATTGAAAAAGATGGTAGTTTTAAATAATAGTGGTGTAAAGAAATCTTTTTATACTAAAATCGAAAAAGCTATTTTAGAAAATTGTAGTGTAAAGCAAAAAATAATGTGGAAAAAGTGCATGACCACGTTAAGTGACCGAAATGTGACTCTTGAAAGTTAATGAATATGTGAGAAAACATTTTTTAATGGGAACGTTAGAATAAATACCGAGATCGAAATCGCGGGATTATATATAAAAGGTCGCCTTAATTATTCGCGTGTGTGCACAAGGCGAGACGATTTCGCATTCGGACAGCTACATCGTGA
This sequence comes from Pseudomyrmex gracilis, assembly GCF_002006095.1. NCBI lineage: Eukaryota > Metazoa > Arthropoda > Insecta > Hymenoptera > Formicidae > Pseudomyrmex > Pseudomyrmex gracilis. The sequence goes on from NW_018020731.1 coordinate 46,167, forward strand.
CCGACTATTTCTCTGACGACGCGGAAGAGATGAGAGACAATTAATTCCGCGAGCGACCGCGACTTTTTGCGCTTTCGTTACGGATGGAAATTTTTGTTTAATTTGACCAGGAGCCCGCGGCTGAAAAAATATAGTGCCGATAACGACCGCATCAGCAGCCGCGGCAGTAATTGTCAGCCGCGGCTGTGAAATTGTTGACCGTCTATGCTGCGCGAGAGACGAAACGAGTCCCCACTCCCTCCTTCTCTCACTTCCACTTGTCATTGCTTTTTCCATTTACCGGCTAATTTCGCCGCCACCACAGCATCGCGTACCTACGGCCAAGTATCTAGTAGATAGTCTCTTATCTTGGTTCAGATGGTAGACAGATTAATAAATAAATAACAATTAGATTACGTGCGCGCACACATCTCTCCGATCGAAGCCAAATTATTCGACGATTCGTCCCGCGCGGAAATGGGTTGATAAGCTTAATTGCTTCGCGCGCGTGTTTATCGCCGCCTAATAAACCAGAAAGGAAAACCGCCCGCGCGCGGTCGTGTTACGGGATCACGTTTCTCATCCGGTTCTATATTAAGTCGCGTCCGAGGATGAGTTTCCTTGGCCGCTCTTCCCGGACTGGAGAGAAATCTCGTGGAACGGCATACCGAATTGTGTATTTGAAATTCACGCGCGCACGCCGGCTCGGGCCGATGACTACAGAAACAGCACAACACAATTTCGCTCTCTCTCTCTCTCTCTCTCTCTCTTTGTGTGTGTACGCGCGGTCGGTCTGGTTACGGGGCGCATTAATATGCGCTCGATAATGTGCACATGCGTTTCTGGGTTCACGGTTGACCCGCACGAGGCTCACCGGAAATTTCCAGAAAAGCGAGGAGGGCGTGTGCCGCGCGCGCGTTTTGCACGTCATTTAATTAAAACCGGAAAACGGACCGCGTAATGACACTCGCGAACCGGGCGGACGCTCTCTCGTACGCCCATGTGAGGCCTCATCGCGTTTCGACACGCCGCCGCGGGCATCCACCAGTCTCGTTTACCCGTTTTGCCTCGTGCCCGATGAATGCCCGTGAGCGTTCGTCGTGAACAGAAACCTGCCGAGATGATCGAAACCGATTCTCTACCCCGTCAACCGGAGAATTCTGCAATGCGGGGAAATACGTCGATCGCTCCGTAGTTGTAACCGGTACATATACTTAGAACTGTCTGTATGTCAATGCGTTGTAATTCTTACTTCATCCTTTGTGAAAATCGAGATTCGATAAATTGCCGAATATTCCGTGTGAGAAAAATCATTAGCGCCGCGGGGATGGCGAGGTGCGAGCATTGCAATAGCATGAGACAAGGGTCGCGGGCCCAGCGCGGGAAGAAGGCACAACGATAATCGATAAAAGAGCACAAGACCCGTCCAGCGTGTGAGCGCTGGCACGCGTCAACAATAAAACTTTAGAGCAGATCGAACGAGTTACGCTGATTGAATCAAGCTTAGCTGAGAATGGCGTGACAGGGTTTCGTCAATGAAATGCGCGTGTAGTTTTAACAAGTTCGTCTTACACGCGTGTAGTTTTAATAAGCTGTCCTTACATCCATATCGCGTCCTGTTTGAAATTCGCAGCTATCAATTTTTCATCCAACTGATTAAAACCAGTAAACTCCCCCCGGTTACATCACGAACGTGTTATTCACGTAACCACCAGTTGTCGCGATCACCGTTTGATTTATCGTTCGCGTGCCTCTTCAGCGAGCTGCGGTCAGTCGGCTCGATTAGCTTTGGTCAAATCAGATCAGGGAGAGGGAGAAACCGGAGCCTACCGGTTAAAATGGTGGTCGATAAACGCCCGCACTCCAACAAAGAAAAAACATTAAAAATTATTATTAGAACAATTAAAAGACGGAAATGAAGAATTTGTGAATCCCACAAACGACGAAGTAAGAAGTCATGATTTAAAGCAAACATCTAAGCAATTTGAAAACATATACAATATTTATGAGGCACCTTCAAGATAGAATATCCAGAATACGCCAAGTGGACAAGGCGTTCTCCATAAACTTGACCATCAGGGCGGACTGGAAAAATAAAAATCTTCAGATCCAGCCGGGCACTCATGCATGGTTTACTGATGGATCTGGAGCAAACGGCTGCTATGGAGCAGGCATCTACTGTCCAGGATCAAATCACAGAGAGTTTTTCTCTCTGGGTAAAT
>NW_018020731.1:48777-53290 GCF_002006095.1 Pseudomyrmex gracilis
AAGAACTACTGACAATGAGTAAGTACAGACAAAGACTGTGCATAGGTCTCCTCACAGGGCATTGGGCCTTCAAGGCACATTTATTCAACTTAGGCCTAGTTGAGGAGAGTAGTTGTAGATTTTGTAGTGAGGAGGGGGAGAACAGCGTGCACATATTGTGTCGCTGCCCGTCTCTGGCACTCAAGAGATTCAGATTTTTGAGCTCCATGTTTGTGGAGCCCGAGGACCTGAAAATAATTAAAATCGGCCAACTGTGTAGCCTGGCAGCAAATGCCGGGTTTTAGCAGCTTGGTCGATTAACAACTAGCGGGAGTCGCAGAGGATCTTAGAGATCTAGGTGACAATAGGGTCTCACAAGCCCCCCGCTCTTCGTCATCTATCTATCTATCTATGAGGCACCTTCTTTGACAAGTGGTAAAAAAAAATAAACTTTTTCGATGTTTTTATTAAGAAAATAAACATAAAAATAAATATAAAAAGTATTTATTAATCGTTAACTACTATTTTTTGTATTCTGCTTGTCAGGAAGATGTCTATGAATATGAGATATATTGCATAAGCTTTAAGCTCGTCCTCATGCATCCGTAGTTCTAGAATCATGAATGTTCGTTTTGCAGACAAGGCATCTTTTAGAGATCATTACATTTTTATAGTTAAGAACATGTGACTGCTACATGTATGTATATGTGTTTTTACTTTACAATTTGCATGAGAGAGATATGACTGAATGATCTACGAAAATTAATTTGAATTATATAAAATTATGCAGAGAGGGAAACGGTTATATTTAGCTGTGTGGAGCAAACACGGTTTTTCTTGTGTATTATAAATTTAGTTTACTAAACATGATTAGAACGTTTTCGACCTTGGTTTTGGTCTTTCTCAATAGGAGATAAAGTTTTAATAGAGATTTTATTTGAACCTATACCTTGCTACTTTAGCTCCTACGTTTATCTAAACTTACACATCAGTTGTACAAAAAATAGATCGTTTTTGTGGGATCCGAATAAACAAAGTGTGCGAATGCGCAAAATGCGTAGATGCGTGTCACACACAAACAAGGCACAACCGTCATACAAACTGGTCGTCGCTTTCTCCGCGTCGTAGCTTGATATATGTTTACACCCATAAATGATAAAGCGGCGAGGCTATGCGCGCGAGCGTTTCGACTTTCTCGACATTTAAAAGCGCGTGCAATGTTCCCGAGGAACTTTTATTCGATTAACACTCGAAGACCGGGAGAAATCTTACATAAAGGAAATTATAAAGAACAAAAATTCGAATGTTTAGTCAAAGATAAACTAAGAGATCCGAAAGATTAAAAAATGCGATCAATAGTGATTGTTATAAGCAAAAACTGAATCTCATCATTAATGATGCATATGCAATAATTAGTCGTTCCGTAGAACTTTTTGCACACACTGTGTAGAACCTATCGGAATATCGATTAAGAATTTAGCAACGTTTGTCGACGCATAACAAAATTTCAGATGAATTGATAATCCAATAAACTAGAGAAAAGAGGGAAGGGAGAATTTCAAATCGGATTTTAGATTTCGGATTTCAATTAATTGAAAATATTAATTATACATGGATATTAATGCGAAAATGATGATTTTGATTATATAACAAGTTAACCGTAAGCGGTTAACTTGTTATATAATCATCGATTAATTGAAATTCTAGCAAAGGACAAAGACTACGCCGCGAGCGTTTTGATAGCGTTATAAACTATTAAAAACAGGTCCGGTAATTGGTCACCGTTCATATATAATTTGCACGCGCGCACACGATAAATTGCGCCGCGCGCTAATTATTGAGCATCAGGCTCATCTTTATAATTGAAAACCTACTTTTATTTACGATCCTTCCGCATGAATCGAGCCTGCTACAAAAGCAGCAATGGCGAGAGAACAAGTTGCAACGAGATGAAAAATGCGGGAGCGAAAGAATGTGTGACAGTGTTTCTACTAATAGACAGTTTAAAACACTAGTCATCCATGCAAGCGGAGCGCACACTTTAATCTCAAGCAATCGCAATTAAATTATTAATTAGGATTGGATATAAAAAATTTACTTCCCATAACTTTGTGTGCTACCAGCTTTTGTGAGGTATAAGATTTCACGTTCGGATATTCCGATTTACATTGTAAACGTCGAATTCGGGCGGACGGATTCAAGATCGCGTGTAAGGATTGCCGATTTACGACAAAAGAAGTATAATTTCCCATACGGCTGTAAGATTTGGCCATGTCATCGCTGAACTCGGTGTCGATATCACTGGGTGTTTATCTGTCGTCCTTCTTGGCGTTCATTATCGCGCTCGGTTGGTTCTTATCCCTCTCGCGTCCTTTACCCTCGCGCGTTCGGCGCATGTTAACCATAACGAATATGTACAAGCGCCAGAGGAACAAAGTTCGCCATAATCGCAACAGAGAAGGCGACGACTAATGTGCTTATAGCGTAATACCCGCTTGGGGATTTCGGACCGAGGCAAACGCAGAACCGAGGATACTTTGCGGCGTAAAACCGAGGTACCGAGAATACTGCGGGACAAATAAGGGAAACACGAACGGCAGGATCGAAGATGCAGCGAGCGAGACGCGACGCGAATCCGCGAGAAAAGAGACAACTCGAACGCGACTCGTGACCTTATGCATTAATAATCAATATCTGTAGGAGTGGCATAAATGAAGATATAAAAGATAAAAAAATTACTAGAACATGTAAAATGTAATATATATATATATAATATTAATGATAATAAAATAGTAAATCTAAAAAAAATAAAACCTGATAATTTGCCATTACTGAGTAATAGTAGTATGTATGGCATTTTAAAATTAACAAACCAGAATCAATTTGTGTAGAAGAGACATGCGCTTTTGATGCACTAGTACATTATGAATGGAATTGTGGCGCATTCAGTGTAAAGAAGTGCGATTTTCCATCAGGCAAAATCAATTGTAGAAAATGAAAAAATATCTCCTCAACATTATGTTGAAAGAGCACACATTTTGAAAGATTTGCCACTTTTTAATATACAAAACACAAGGATTGATACAAAAATTAAATACAAATTGTAATATTGCTGCTTCTCAGCTTTTCAACGATTTGTGTTTTATCTTCTCTATTCAGTTGGCTTTTCTCGATCAGTGCTCAGTTATTACTTGTGTATTTCAGGGGCTTTCGAAAAATAAAGAGTTTTAGACATTTCGACTGCATCTCTCACTTCTCTCATCCATAATCTACTAGAATTATTAGAAAACAAATACTAGAATTACGAACTGGGAGTTCCCAAAAATATACTTCTTAGATAATATATTAGATCCAATATATTGCTCGTATTTTTTAAATCATTTTAACTATTTGAATGTTCAAATAGTTAGCTACCTACTAGTTGGCTAACAACAAAGTTAGAACAAAAAAGACTACTGTATAAAATGTTAATTAAACCGAACCATTTGTTGGAACAAAACAGAAACTAGCAGAAATGAACTCAGAACTCTCAGTGACATGTGAGTCTTTCCGCAAAACGACACAAAACTCCACAACGCTATATTTCGCTTTCGGAAACTTTCGCTACGACACTTCTCGAATGTCCGGGGCGATATTTCATTCATTAAGAATTTCGCGGATACCAGCTATGAAAAATGGCTTTATTTTCACGCGCATATTGCATTCTCCTCTCTACCTCTCGTTGTTGTAGAGCCCTTCGTGTCGCGAGCGCGTGCAATAAATAAAGTGAACGGTCACAATAATTTCAGATACACACGATTGGGAGCCTTCGACGATTTGATTTCGTCCCTACCTCGTCCGTCCGCGCGTCCCGTACCGTCGTCATCAATTACTCGTAGCAGTTATTTTTTGCTGAACACGATGTTCCACATTACGAATGTTCGTCTCTGCGCTATTGGCGAAAAAGAGAGGGGAGAAAAAAAGAGAGAAAGAGCGCGTGTTCATTATCTCGAACTGCGAGCCGCGAAAATACACAGTTCCGGTTGCGCCGCAAGTAAGTGGTACTAGTGCATTTAAAATTGTCTAAAATTCCGTTGAATTATTTATTCATCGCTTTGGCGAGAGTTCGCACGAGCGAAATGAGCGATGTAAGAGACGCGAAGGTAGACAGGACGGAAACGAGGCTTGTGTTGTCGGACGTGAAGAATGGAAAGAGACAACTTCTCTTCCCGCGACGCTCGCACGCGTCGGACGTTATCTTAATATTTCGCGCGAGAAGCAATGAAATTTAAACGATCTCTCTTCTTTCTTCCTTTTACGAGAGAGATACTGCGCGGAAACTTCACGTTCCTTTACGCACGCTATTACGTGCCTTTCCCTAATAAAACGCGCAGACGGGTATTAAATCTCTCACGTTCTGTGTAACAAGTAGTAGTATCTGCTCATTTAGATCTCGCTCCCGATCTGTAAAATTTACTGAAAATTACCTTAATGAGAAAGAGAAAGAGAGTAAATACACATCTGGTGCATCTCAGAGAGAATAAAAAAAAAAAAA
>NW_018020731.1:55530-138030 GCF_002006095.1 Pseudomyrmex gracilis
AGCGTCTTGACAGTGACACTCATTCAGACAGTGACACTCATTTAGCGGATACTTTTATGTACTTGGCGTCGAGACGCTACCGCGTCTCTTGATACGTGTGTTAGTGCTTACAAGTGATTCAAATTTGGCTCTAGCGCAACCGCGAGCATCGCTATTGTCCGCTAGTCAGCATATGGATATGCTTAATAATAAAAGATGTCAAATTGGAATTATGTGGCCATTCCATAGAATATTACATCCATCAGATTCTGATTTTAATGCCTAACTTCCCTAATTCAGCAGTTGCATCTATTGAATATCTGAAGAAATATGGACCTGAGACATTCAGATTTATGGTTACACCAAAAATGATTCATAAGCCTAGATTAATTGAAAAATTAATACAAGATTCAATACATATTTAGAAGGATTAGACACGCAAAACGCGTCAGTAATTGAGCTGCGTCAGCAATTGCAGAAATTTAACGAGACGTGGAGCATCTTCGACGATGTACAAACAGTCATTGAGGAAATAGAGACCGGTCCGGATGATCTGGTAAATCATAATGAAGAAAAGCGTTCATTTGAGGAGAGATATTTTTCTATCACTTTCGAGCTAGAAACGCTAATTGAGAGGAAATCAGCAGCAACACATATGCATGAAAATGATATTTGGAAGCAATGTCGAAAGAATTGTTGGAATCTAATTTGAGTACAATATTTTTCGAACTAAGAAATACAAAACAATATTGGCAAAGACCAAGAAGTGATTTAAATTACATGACGCAGCATTATAAACCTGCAACATGATTTTTAAATAAAAACTATGTCGCAAAAAACGATAGCGAAAAAAGTCCTAGCGAATGATTGTGGGATGATTTAGAAGAATATATTTTTTAAGTAAATGGATGGTATGATTCTTCATTATGTACTAATGTACATAATGAAACCGAACTACAGAAGTTGTGACGATTGTAGAAGAGAGAAATCCGGTTACTTCTCAAACCAAAGAGATCATAGTTGAGATTCTCATAATTTTTAGACTAAACTCGCAAAGTATTAATTACGATAAAATGAATATTTTTATGAAGTGTAACAAGGCCGCTCACATATATAATTGATTGACGTAAATACGTAAGAATAAATTAAATTGTGTAAAACTTGAAATGAACATAAGTGTTCTAAATATCGTGCGGAAAAACTCCACTAAAAACACATTGTTAAAAAGCTAAGAAATTAGTTGTTAACAATCGCAAAAAAAAGAATTACTTTTTTTGCGATTGAATTACTCTTTTTCTGTTTTACAACAATATGTACGTACATCTGTTTTTTTCCTCTTGTTTTTAGTAATGACAAAATTCTGTACATGTACAAACCGACAAATATAATGTGCACTTGTGTGTTTGAAGAAAGTGAAGATAAAAGCGGGTAAAAAGTACAAAATAAGATATAAGAGACGTGTGTGGGGGAGGACGAGATAATCTAGGGCGTTATTTTATTCGTTGCGGTGCAGTCGATGCACAACAAAGTTTTCATAAAACGTTGCTTGCGGGCACGTTAAATGCGCGCGGGCGCGTTTTTCTTCTCACGCGCGCACGAGCGCGGAACCGCCTCTTCTCTCTCTCTCTCTCTCTCTCTCTCGCTCGCAGCATGCGGCAAACAACGGTTAATCAATGGGCTTCAAGCGCAGGCTCGCATCCCGGGATCTTTCCCTGATGGACAGCGGCAATAGTAGCAACAATACACGCGCTTCGCCGGAACAGGCGAGAGAGAAAGAAGCAAGAGTGAGATAGAGAGAAAGAGAGAAAAAGAGGATAGAACCAAAGAGGATAGAAAAGAGAACGAGAGAGAGTTAGATAAAGAGAGGGAAAGAGAAGGAGAGGAAGAGACGAGGAAGAGACGAGAAAGAGAAGGGTGGATTAGAGGGAGGGGGAATGAAACGGAAGAGAAGCGCGCATGGGATATCGCGAGAGAGATAGCCCCGCGGGCGCGTAAAACTAACGAACAATTTAAACTCCCCTTTCAAGTTGTGGCTTTGTTTATGCGAACGAAAATAATTCGCTCGCGTGCCTGTCTCTCGCGCGTGCGAAAATAACCGGATATGGCCGCAAGCGCGCGCGCACGCACGCACGCAAATCAATGGACCAGCTGCAGAGATTCACGGATATGGAAATACCGCAAACCACGATGTGGAAAAATCGAGATGATATTTTTAACATCTCCCGAATGAAGAACGAAGTCTCTTTTCTCTTTCTCTCCACTTGCAAAGTGTGATTATAGGCCGTCGCCGTTGCCGCCGCCGCCGCCGCCGCCGCCGCCGCGCTCGGCTTTCCATTAAATCGATTGCAAATTATTTACACGATTATATGAAGAGAGAAGCCATTATCGAGAAGGAGAGAGGATTTTACGAGATGTTAAATGAGCAGAGAATTAATTCGACTTTCTACAACACTCGCCAGCAGAGATGATAACGGGAATTTGCCGCTGTGTCTCGGAGCGTTTTAGAGTTTCGCATCTAGATAACAGCAACATTGTACTCGGCAGGAAAAACATGAGCGTCGAGAATAAGCGTCTAAGAACGCAGTTTGCGAGAGAAAGAGAACGCTCCGGTCTCTTGAATGCAACAATTACACTTTCCGCGTAGGAAGAAATCCCATTTTCTCGCACCAGATCATTAAAACCGAGGCGGAAGATGTCTCGCGGTAAATGGTCGTTTCGCGAATGCATCGTAATACGCGGCTTCTTCCCATCGACATACAACCGCGCTGGCTTGATGCGTCCTCGTTTTTTTGCACCGCGGCAAACAAAATGACTCCCTCAAAAAAATCGCACGCACTCATTCGGCTAAATATTAATATTCCGCAAACTGATAAGAAACAAAATGAGACGAAAGAGTTTAATGATTTTTTCTTTTGCAAAATTAATTAAATTTTATTTACTTATAATTAATTGAATTTTTACTCTCTCCTCTAGGCAAGAACGAACTTCTAAAGTCAAAGCACGTTTTCCGAGATAGATGCTCTTCCGGTTAAACTAGACCAACCAACTCTGTCCGCGAGAGAAACAGAGACAGCGAGAGATCGGAGAGAGACAGGAAGAGAGGCATGGCATAATTCGATCGACGCTGGGTTAAATTTCATTTTCGCGCCTAGTCCGCGAGTGATTAAGCCGGGCTGACGTCACTCTGAACAAGCCTATAGAGCCTCTCAATTCCGTAGATTGTTCGTTCGATTCAAGCCACGTCCATCACTGACGTAGTCATTGAGCGCTTCCACCGCCCTCGGCACACACAATCGCCCTTCGCACACAATTCACGTTGTATCCTGGCGGCGGCAACGACGGCAAGCATTCTGGATATCGGTCCGCGCGCGCGCACGGCTATATCAAACGCTGCCACTACCTGATCACCATAAAAATTTATACGCCATCGTCCGCGACCGTAAATTGTATTATCGAATGCGCACACCGTTGGTTGCCTCCTCTTCCTCCACCTTTCCCACCTTCTTCCTTTTCTCGCATTCACGTCCGCGCGCATCGTCTTGCGCCGTTTCCATTCCACGGGGTCTTGAGTGCCTATTTGGAATATATGTTAAGAAAAAAGTAAAATGTAGCGGATTATGAACCACGAGTTTTTGTGCTATCTCGAATTCGGTAGAAATTCCTGAGTTTTTTCTTTTTTTTATTACAACAGGGTGTTTCGTAGTTAAAACATTAGACGCGAGGAAAGTTGAAAATTGATAAAAAAAATATCGCATGTATTTGGAAAACGCGGATTCTTGTGTAATTAAATCCAGATATTGGTTTTTTGGCCGTATCGATCAAAAACCTATGAGAAGTTATGGATGGACATCAATTAGCGTAACGGTAATTGAAGCCACGACTTGATCAGCTGCCTGATCTTGTCCGCGACCTTCAAGAAGCTTTTCTCTATCCTAATCTCCCTTTATACAGTATGTTCGTTTAGACATCTGCAGCAAGATCGAGCCACAAGAGCAGTTGACTCTCGTTTTGCTTCTCTGTCGTACTGAATTTTTTAGGCGATCATTTAGATGCGTCTCAGTCGACATATGGAACGGCATTCCAGTGGACATACTTTTTGTTTAATTTTTTTTTTTAATTAGTTTGTAGTTATTTTATGTTTGTTAAGTTGCGCTTGAGGAGACTTGTCCCAGAGCGCCTAAAAAATAAAGCATCAATCAATCAATCAATCAATCTATATATACCTTACTTTTTGTTATTTTATTATACAATTGTTAATAACTTTTGTAAATATATACTTATTTTGCGCTTGAGGGGAGCTTAGACCAGAGCGCATCATAAATAAAGCTTCTATCTATCTATCTATCTATAAAACAACTTTATACTGATTAGTACTTATAGAATAAAAATTGACCAATACATGTCGGAACCTGTCGTTTAATATAACAAAAGACCTATGACGGGAATGCTGCTTATCCCCGACACTTTTCAAAATACACCTTGACCATGCTGCTTTACATCAGTGGCGCAAAAAATGCAGTGGCATGGATATCTCAATTTCAGAGGATTACTCTCTATGTACGTTGCATTTCACCGACAACCAAGTAGTTATAGCGATAAAGAAGATCTGGAATACAATACACGACAAGAAAGCTGATCGAGAAATATAAAGAATGGGAACTACAAGTAAATATGGAAAAAACAAAGTTTATGTGTGTTGAAGGACCAAAAGAGGATCATTCGGTGCTTAAAAACAACGGGAAAATCGAGGAATGCGATGAGTTACGTACTTAAGTACGGAAATAGATAGTAGCAAAAGATGTGAGAAAGAAATATAGACAAATTAATTAATAGGCCGATACGAGTAATAAAATACAGGATGNCAGCGTATAAACAAAAGTCTTTATTCAAAAAGACAAAAAAACAGACGTTTCAGTCCACAATTTTGGACCTTCCTCAGTGTAAAAATTGTTACATCTAATGAAATATAGAATCGTATTGTTAAAGTGAATAAATCAAAGTGTTTAAATAAAAAAACTTGGGACGATTCCTACACTATCCTATGGTCGAAGAGAGTAACAAACATCGGGAAACGCCTAATCTACAATGCCATAGTAGAGAGTGTCATCATGTCGTACGGTGTCGAAGTTTGGCAACTAGATCAACAACTGAGAAATGAACTTTTGATAACGGAGATGGATTTTTGACGTAGATCGGCGAGAATAGCTCGAATTAATCGCGTCAGAAGTGAAAGAATAAGAGAAATAACGCTAAGATTGGAATATATATATATATATATATTCCAATCCAGTTTTTTTTTTGACGATTTAAAAACGAGAGTACGACTACGTACCGATATGAGTAAGTTATATATTTTTTTTTGTAAAACTCAAATTGAAGTTCAAATTATTTGTATCATTTACTCTTCACTGCACTCGATACTCTTTCTCTCACCCCTCCCCCCCCCGCCTTGTTCGCATTCCCACGCCGGTCGAACAAATCAAGCCCCGCGAGAAAGCACTTCCTGCATGCAGAATTTCGTGTGCATTCCCGTCGGCGAAATTACGTTTTCCCTTACAACTTCCTGCGGGAAGTATTAGCAGATTGAGAAATCCGTTTGGCGCGCAACGTTCATACGTCCGTTCCCCGATCGGCCGGTGCTCGTTCGTTAATAAATAGAATTCCTGAACAGCGAACACGATCGATACCCACGAAGGTGGAAACCGGGCAACGATAGCTATCAACGAGCACTTTCCAGCTCGCGGAAACATTGCCGCGCTATTAGTCATTGGTAAACGACTCGCTGATCGCGCTCATAAAAATCATTGTCAGCGAGAACGTTAATAAAAACGCAATGTATTATATGCGCCAGACGTAATCGCTTAAAAAAAAAAAAAATACGATCATCGAAGTTTAGTTTTTTTCAGACAATTGATGTTGGCTTGAGATAATACAAACACTATTTTTTACTCATAAACTTCTTAGATATCAAGATGTTTTGTTTTTTCATTTTAATCAAAAACCGACAATGTCGATATTGCAAATTTGACAGCATTGCTCGTTCATTACCGTAGAAATAGGATCCGTAACAAAATCCTTTCAATGAGTGTTATGTAAATTTCGCACATTAACGTCACGGCGCAAAGAAACCGTGCAAATTGAGCATTAATTAAAACCGGCTGTATTACCAGTTTACGGGGGTTTTATTACCGGTGAACTCGCCGGTGAAAGCGAACGAGAGATTTGTATTACAGATCGGTAACACACGGAGAATTTAACGCGACGAATCTCGCGCGCGCGGAGGAGGAACGAAAGTTACGAAACGCGCGGAAAACCGTGAGAACGAAGGTGATGAACGAAGAAGTGAAGAAACAAAATAAAAAAAAAAAAAAAAAAAAAGAAATAAAACGCAGCGGAAAAATAGAAATCACGCGCACGCGCACCTTGCCATGCGGAAAACGATAGCTGCTCGAAGAAGACGTTTCTTCCGACGCGAAAGAGAAGGCAAAGTGAATGTACGCATACACGCCGGAGTGTACACACTCGCGCGGAAAAAGCAAACTTGTGCGCGGGATAATAATACGACTCGCGATTTGCCACGCGAAACTTTATACGCACAGAAAGCGCGAAGTGCAACACGGCGTTCTTTTTAACAACTTTTAAGCGATTTATATTGTGCGCTTTCACATTTCTGTCCAAACACGCTTTTCAAAAACGAGGTAAACGCCAACCTTGAAAAATTGCGAACTGTCAGATCGACAAAAATAAGCGCTACATGTACATCAGAAACGAATGGACGAAAGTGCGCGCAAAGCGTACGACGTATTCGATGGCGAAGGTCGAAATTTGACGAACACGAGCCGCGCGCGTTCTGCATTTGTATCAATTAAGAGCGAGAGAACAAGCGTTTCCGCATTTTATTTAATTGACTAATCGCGTTCACATTGTTCCGCTCTTTTTCCCAACGCACACGAGCGAAACGAGACAGAAAGATTGCGGTAATTCAGTGGGCGCCGGGCTCCCCTCTCCTCCTTTTCCCCCTCGGTTAAGATTGATGAAGACGAAAATATATAAACTGAAAGGCCTATAATAAATCTTATACCGTTTCCGTTGACGACGCATAATGACGAAAGTAAAAATGCCATGAAAATCACAAGCGACGCAATATCGCGTCTCGTTAACAACAATTTCCCACGTAATACGCGCACGCACGTACGTACGTAACACGCTCGGAGACACATTCGGGCCTCCCGGTGTGCTCGCCCCGTCCCCCATTGCCGACACGCGAAGCGAAATTGCCGTGCTTTATCGCGATGCCTCGAAATATCTCTCTCGCGCGCGTGATATCTTTTGTGCCAGCATGTACATATGTATATATATATATATAAAGTGCACGCGACGTCGCGACGCGACGCGACGACGACGCGTCCCGTCGAGCAAAAGCGAGGGCGTCGTCTTTAGCCCTTTTTCTTTTTTTCCCCGCGCGCGCGTCTTTTTTCTCCTTTTCCCTTTATCCCCGCGCTTCGTCATTAACGTGTTTCAGCCCGATTCTAGACGAACACAAGTAAACTTGTTAAGCCCACGGCCCACAAGCCGCGAGAGCGTGTGCCCCGATATATTTCGTTACCTCCGACGTGAGAAACTTGTTGCGAATACAAATTTACTACTTGTGTCGCAGCGGGGATTCAAACTGAGCCTTTCCCCGCACAGTGGCAACTAATAAACTTTTGCACACGATTGGCCGTCGTCGGATCTCTTCAATTCCGTTCTCGCCGAAAGGAAGTTTGAGAGCGAAAAGTCTCAAATAGTTACTAAATAATAATTTTCTGATGTATAAATTTTCGACCGTCTCTAATGAGAAAATGAAAATTTATTTAAAAATAAATTTCGAACGATTGAGAGGCTAGTATGTCAATCTCGTTTCGTTTAAAAATTTTCATTTTACAAAGAGAGAAAATATAAAAATGACAAAACCGCAATGTAAATACAAATAAGCAAATAAACTCTGCCTTCAGAGTCTGACTATCTGACATCCTAGTAAGTTCACTTGTGAGTTTTGTTTTTTTTTGTGTGTGTAACAGTGATTGAATACTCTTCTTTGTTATCTTTTAGAATGTCATCTTCGAGGTAATTTCACCATGATTACTACCAACAGCCAACTTTTTGCGTTGCTTTTAGACATTGACTTCTTCTTTTTCATCTTTTGACATCAATTAATTTATACTGCGTATATTTTCACACTCACAACTAAAGAAGACTCAAGTTAGAGTCGAAATATTTCTAAGTTAAAGCGTGATCATTAAATTATTTATTTTATTATATTAATATCTTTCTATTGCTCGATGTGACCTTATTTATTTGCTTATTTGTATTTTCATTTTACTTCTTATTAATCTTGTTTAGCAACTGTAGTAAAATAAAAAAAAAAATTAAAAAAAAACAAAAATTAATTTTCTAGTATACAATAAATGTTGTATATGTTACTCGCTAATTATATAATTAGCTAGTATAATATCAATCTATATCGCTTCGTTTTTTTGTTTTAAAGGGATAAATAGAAAATTAGCTCTCAGCCGACAAATTAGCGAGCCTTACCTTATTTCTCAAATATTCGCTGCACTTGGACGGGGTTGTTTCAACAGCGATACGAATTCCGTCGAGCTCCAGATTAACGTCGTTAAATTTTACGGTCGCCTCGTCGGCGGAAATCGATTCCGTTGTAAGAAGAAAAACGACCGAAGCCAGCACGTAACACGATGAAACACCGTCGCAGAGTTTCACGATCGGGAGGAGAACCCGAGTGCATTCGTGAGAGGGGATGTGATCGTTCCCGAAGCAAGGTGGAAAGGAACGAAAAGGAGAAGAAGGAGGGTTGGAGACGCATGAAACGGGGGAAAAGGGGGATTTTCTGAAGAACCTTTGTCAGCGTTTGCCGTACGAACGATCGTAAGGATCTTTGGCTCACGTATCGTATTTACAACGGCATACTGCCGCCCCGTCGTCGGTATCGATCGATCTAATGGATACGCGAGCAACTCGATGGTACGAGCATGAATTTTTCAGCGTGCTTAAACCAGAAATCCATACCGCTCTGTCGACGTACCAATCCCCCTCAGAAAGGCGGAACGCGCGACGCTGCCACCAAGTATCGAAAACTTTATTTTATAATTCTAATTTTAGAAAAGTATATATATATATATATATTTATATATAAATAAATAATATAACAATAATATAATGAAATAAGTAGCATGTAAAAATTAATAAGTTAAGACTCTTGAGATGTTTAAAATCAACAATCCGAAGTTTAACCGGTCAGTGAGAGCTTGCACCGAATGTTCGTGCAAAAGATATATTATTTTAACAATTAATAAAGACTTAAGGCTCGTGAAATTTAAACCAATGAGTGAATATAAGGCCTTACGAGCCGTTCTCAAAATGTTGAGCGAGAACTTATACATGTATATATATATGTATACACATGTAACGAATTTACTTGTAAATTTTTACAAGTGAGTTTTTCGAATTGAATTCTCAATTCTTAAAATCATACGGGATGCTAGATTTGCATCTCACATATGAAAGACCCCGGATACCCCCCTAACTAATTATTAAAATATTGCGAAAAAAACTCCTAAGCCGGAGATTCCAGGTTCGACTCCTGGCCGAGGAGTTTTTTTCGCAATATTTTAATAATTAGTTAGGGGGGTATCCGGGGTCTTTCATATGTGAGATGCAAATCTAGCATCCCGTATNATTTTAAGAATTGAGAATTCAATTCGAAAAACTCACTTGTAAAAATTTACAAGTAAATTCGTTACATGTGTATACATATATATATACATGTATAAGTTCTCGCTCAACATTTTGAGAACGGCTCGTAAGGCCTTATATTCACTCATTGGTTTATATTATTTTATTTATTTATTAAACTTAATCCTTGCCTTTCGGCTTTGGATGACTTCCGGTTGCTTTACACTTTACATTTCTTACATTTTATCTATTTACATTTTTTACCTCTTTACATTTTAATCTTTACCCGAAATAACTTTCATTTTCATTTTCATTTTAGTCTATTAACATTTTAACATTTTAACACCTATAACACATATAAAACAGATAATATAATATATTCTATTATAATATATGACACCTTTTAGTATCGTAATATAGTACTAATTAATTTCTCGTAATACTGCTAATTATCACTGTTCTTATTCCTATTCCTATTCCTAATATTGCTTTTCCCCTTTCTCATTACTCTCGCGCGAAAGATATATATATATGTATAAAATAGCAAATAAATTTCAGGGCGAAAAAAATTGTTGGAATTGCGGAAAAACCACGATCGCCAGATTTATCGCCACTCGATTACTTTTTACAAAGTCATCTAAAAAGCACAGTATATAAAACAAAATGTGTTTACCGTCGATTATCTTTCAGGTTTCCAAATGCCTGATTTTGATTTGGTTGGGTCTTTGCTTTTTTGCTGGCTGGATCCACGACCATTTTGCCTTAGTTGGCTGGATTCACGACTGAATAGATACACGGAAAAAAAATGATGTTTTTGCCATTTTTTTTCTGTGTATAAATATCAGCAAAAATCGACGTCACCTAAACAGGAAGTGTAGTGTCGGTCCCCAGGGATCGACGTAGCACTTGACGTGTTAAAAGAAAACGAAATAGCAGAGAGTGAGAACAATCAATAATCCATAATTATTTCATCCACATACTATCTACCGCGGAAAAGAGAGGGGCTCTACAGTAAGTAATTTATAAGAAAACTCTTAATGGAAAATGTCCAGAAAGGAATCACGACACTCGAAATTTCGAGTTACGACCACAAAGAAGAAGAAAACGAATCAAGAAGCAAAAATTTTCATCGTTCGATTTTTCCAAACCAACGTCAGTACTGTGTATATATATCACATCAAGTTATCTCTCCAGTCTCATAGGGAATAAAGAAATAAAAAGAACAATTTGCATCACAGACAACCGTATTATATTGCTTTCCCAATATGTTCTTAAGAGGTAAGCAATAAAATTTGTCAATCTCTCTCGAAATGTATAGACCCACATTACGAGTTTTAAATTGCAAAATGGAAACGTTAATTCATCTGGTCAATTTATAACGAAATGATTCTCAAGGACGTCGCGATCTCTGAACGATCCAGAAATTCATGTACGAAAAGAAATTGCGTAAACACATGTATTGAGATCAGTGGATTTCTCCACTGGTGGAGATTCTTGCCCAACTTCTCGCATATATCAGCCGCGTTGAAGAAAATAACAAGATTCGTCTCTCAAACGACCGCTCGCTGACGCTCACTCATTTAAGACTCACTGGCATTTTCCTGTAACCGGCACGTATTGCGTATCACGTCGACCAACAGTCGCACCGCCTGTATCTCCGTGTAATTTCCGATCATCGTCGAACGGAAATATGACGCGGTAACGATTACGGGATAACACACGTCTAATAGAAGAAACCTTCTCTCCGCGCGCGTTACTCGCCTCCCATGCGTATTTGCGGTGCGACAGCATCGATCTCGAACCGATGCGGTGTGCGCGACTTCCTCCCGACGCTGCCAGAGGTGACTTTACTTTTTCCAAGTTTATCATCGTCGTCGATAATGTCGTGTCAAAATGTGCAAAACACTCGTCGATTCGTCGTGTAGTTATTTATTTCGCAGCGCGCTTTCCTCGAAAGATGAGCGACGAGAAACGCAATCACAACGCAGAAAGGATTTGGATCCCGACAAAAATTGATTTCGCGTTGATCAAGTCTCGCTCGCCGTTCCCCACGCGCTAGCCAGGATTACGAGCTCAGCCGATAATTAATCACAGTGTAGTCGAGCGACAGAGCGATTATAGTATGATGCGGCGCAATGGTAATATTCAAAATCTGCTTGTCGTTGTGCACAACAACAGAATTCCGACTATATTTGCCTGGGATTAAGTGCTGCTCGGTTAGCTTGGGACAGCGGCTCGGAACGATAGCGGTAACGGACCGGTTATTCCAAACCATCGGTCCCGATGATAGTCGCGGATAAATAGCTCTGGGTTATATTTTGGATAAAAATTAAAACTATTGTTAATTATTATAAAATATATAATATACATTGTTTTTTCATAGTAACTAACAGTTTCACGCGTTTTATCTAAAGTATACAATAACACTCTAGTAAGCAAATTAGTAAATAGTAAAAACCTAATAAACAGTAAACCGAAAAAACTAGTAAATAGTATATCAAAAAAACTAGTAGATATAGAAAATAGAAATATAAAACAACCGGTAGACAAAAGTGGCCGTTACGAGAAACTGGGGTCAAAAATGTTAAACAAGTGTAAAACAAAGTTTCATGGCCACGACAGATTTATTCGGATTTATTTCGCATTTCACTGATCTGAACGCAAAGTTTATATTCTCGAGAATGACAAATCAAATAAAATTATTTTCTATTTTTGTTGATCGAATGTTCAACAAAATACGAGGTTACGCCGAAAAAATTGTGTTTTTTTTCCTTTTTGTTCGACAGCCGGATAATCGCGTCCGGTTTCTATAAACACGTATTTATAATCTCTAATTAACTTGACTCATAATTTCAGCCTTTTGATTTCTGCGCGCGCTATATCATGAAAGAACGTTACGTCTGATCGACGCTCGTTTAAAAGTTTAAGCTGGATGATTCCGTATCAGCGGAAATCCTGCCAGTCATGAACGATGAAGAGATTAAAATGGTTTTATCACGTGCTTCACTGACGATCGGTTTATTAATCAATTGAATCCCGCGAGACCGCGCCCGGTTAATTAGAAAATCACTGCGTATACGCGAGAGCGCGTCCCATTTTTTTCTCTCCCTCGCACGACAATTCCCTCTCCGCGTCCTGAGAAAAAGATCAGACATCCGTCGGGAGAAGCTGGAAGAGAGGGAATCGTTGACATGATATTTATTTACGACGAACGGTAAACGCGCGCACAACTACGAGTATTACTTCCAGATGAGTTTCGCAATAACGAACCGTCATTCGCTACGCAAAAGCTACACCCGGGGCTCACCCGGGTTTGCGAGAGTGCGCGATATTGATATCCGGACAAATATATTTTCCCAGCATCCAAGTAACTCTATCAAAGTTTACTTAGTGACTCGCGCGCGCGTCGCAGAGTTGGTCCTTTCTCGCCGACCGTTCCGTGACGCAGCGAATTATATGAATCTTAATAATATTTATTTTTTATTTTAAACAGCACATAATTGTAAATTAACACATTAATCTTATTTTGCGCATTTACGTTTATAAAGAAATCTAATATTTTGTTATATTATATTTGTAGAATTTGATAAAGACCTAAACTGAAGGTCGAAACGTTATTATGTTTCATTTATATACAATGAATCAATAATATTTCCATCACATATCGCACAACAACACCCGTGTTTTTAGTTCCAACTGCCTGTCACGTTTGAAATTTATTTTTTATGTTTTTTAAGAATATTTGTAGAAACTGCAAAGTGTTTTTTTTTTTATATGAAAGCTAGTGGAAACTAATCATATTTTTTTTCACACAATAGTGTTAACTTTTATAACACTTAGTGTTGTATGAAATATCGTAACAAGACAACTTTGCAAAAAAAAAACCAAGAAATCTCCGCCCTTCGTGAGAAAATGCATAGAACAAACTTTGGAGACATCGCGCGCGTTAATTATGTTTTAATGATCTCGCTGAAATTTGTAAAAAGCAACAGAGAATACGACTCGAATGTAAATATCAAGGCCGAGATGTATTTAAATCTCATCCAACCGAATCTGTCACTTTCTATTTTGTCGTCAGAAGAAGTTCGGCAAAGCAGGCGCGCGCAGACACCCTAAACAGTAGCTGCGGCCGAACGGTATATTTTTTGTACGTACCTATATACCTCTTGACAGATACGTCTTTTTGAGATGATCTCTCTCAACACACTCGAGTAAGAAAAAAAGATAACACTTTTGTAAATACCTTTTCATTTGCTCTAGTTTTTCCAACCAGCGTCCTTCGTCGAATTTTCCCCGTCCGTAGCAGACGCGAGAATCGAAGGTAAAGAGTCTGACCGGAATAAATACACACGCTTCGGGAATAAACTTTCTACAATTTTCACGCGTGTCTTTTTTGCCGAGATTTTGTGGGTCAGTATTACTTCGACCGCACGCGCGTTTCGAAACTTGAAAGCTAAAATAGTCGTCGAAGAGTTTAAACGAACGAATAAATGACTAATTTTTTTAACAGTTGTTAAAAAAAAAAAGAAAGATTATCAACGTCACATTTTAATTGAGTGAGTGTCGTTCCCGCGAAACTTCGTGCGAACACTTTTCGTCGTGCGTTGTGATTATATATTGATTGAAATTTTGAGCAAGCACGTGGTACTATTTTGTTATTATTTTTTATCATTATTTGTTATTATTTATTATTACAACATTTCGCCGAAAGAAGCAACTCGGAGATTCTTGTAAGATCGCGCGCAATTACACGCGGTGTTTATTAAATATGCGACAGTAAGTTTTATCGGAGATAATTAGCACGTATTTGTTTATGTCGTATTTGACAAAACTACACAGATCGCGCTTCGAGATTAACGCGTTTAATGCGATTGCGAATATTAATGAGAACGGAACGATTGCGCGATTCTCCATCCGAGAGCGTTGCGGTGTGCGGTCTTTCACAAATCGGTGAAAATCGACGCACTGACGATTATAATCCTAGCGCGATCCGCTTCCGGCGAGATTCATGTAAATTTCACGAAGATTTCCGAGAGAATATTTCGCGCGATGGTGTCCGCCGCGAGAAAATCCGGCCGTCGCAGCCGGATAATTCGCTGATGGCTAATGGCTGTCCAATCGGAGCGGCGGCGGTGCAACGCGAATTTAATTCGGTGTACCCGGGATATCGTCGTCGACGATATATAACGCCGCCGTCCATATCGGCCCACTACTTCTAAAGAGCATGCCAATGAAAAAAAGAGAAGTAAATTAATAAACGCAACGGGTCTATTTCCCGCGCGGAAAATGACTTGATTCGTATGTCGAACCTCGCATGTAAAAACATATATCAATTATATAAATAAAAAATATATATCAATATCCTGTCAACTGATTCTACATATAATATGCACATACGAAAGTTTATATGTATAAATTTTATATATATATATATATATATATATACACATGTATCGAGATATATCGAAAGTATCAGGAAGTTTCAACAACTGTTGTTTGTCACGCTCGAGTTCGTATTAGAATAAGTAAAATAAAATAACAAATAATACAATGAGTAAAAATGCTAACGGCATTTTACTTTTGTAGACGGGATTAACGTAACGAGTTCGGAGAGAGGAAGACCTTTCTCTTTTTAAACACCGAGTTTTTCGTTTTTTGTTTTTTTACAGATCAACCAGCGGAATAACGGCTGAAGGAGAATCACAGAAGAAGAGGAAATTCGTCTCTTACTTAAGGTTTTAATTATTTTTTATAAAAATAAAACATTGTGTCGAACAAAGGTGTGATAAGTAAGTAAACGGCCGATAAAAGCTGGTTTTACAAAAAATAAAAGAACATATGAATCATTAGATCATACATTATAGACAGAAAAAGATTCGTTTTGTTCAATTGAAACAACAGTTAATACTTAAAAAATGGCAGACATATTTTTCACGAATGAAACGTAATAAACGACCACCGCGTGTACATACAATCTCTGTGTTCCTCGTCCATCGATACGGTGTTTGCAACCGAGACGTGAATAATATTGATCATCAAACACACGGCAAAGTGAAGCAAACAGATAAATGAAAATGAGGAACAATTGCTCGATCCAAATGGACGCGCGTTATTAAACGACATTGAAGTGCGGGATTTTATTTTCGGAACGACGCGCGCGCACGTGAACTACGCGCGTTTCCGGAACATATACGGTTTTTCAGCAGCGGAAGCTATTTCTCCTGTAATATTTGCAAGCTATATAATCTTTTTTTTCTCTCTCTCTCTCTCTCTCGGACAGTGCAAAAGGTCGCTTTTAAATATTTCCGGAGCAGAACTCGGACATGATACGCACACGCCACACATTTTTTGGGAGAAAACTCGTACATAAAGTGGACATTTTTCGCGAATTTTTCTTGGTCGTGAACTGCGGCCGTCGTCGTATACCCGTTGAAAATACTCACGACAGTTTCGCGCGCAAGTTCGTTTTATTGTGAAAAGATGGAAAGCGAGAGGAGGTTCCGCTGGAAAAATAAAGAGAGCGGACCCGCCCGCACGGATCTTGCGCGCGTGAAAAAGGAGACTCGGCGTGAAAGTGTCGATCGTTATCTTTCGCGTAGAAAATTTCAGAAGTCGCGCGAATTACCACGAAGTCAATTAAGACTTTGCACAACGGTCCGAGAAAATTCGGTAAAAATGCGAATAACGATATTCTCAACCGTAACACATCGGCAAACGAAATCGATAAACTATTCAAACAATAATGTCTAGTTCGACTTAATCTGTAAATGTTTACTGATTATTTAAAATGTTTTATATGTACAATTTTCTAGATTTTCTTTTGAGATAAAAATAGAATAGTATAGAATAGTCTACATATATATATATATATGTATATATGTATATACACACAATATGTATATAAACTTGAATATAAACTATATTATATAAAACTATATAAAAACTATATTATATAAACTATTCTTTATAAATCTTAAGTTATATACTTATTATATATAACAACTTATAGTTTATAAAAAATATAGTTGAGAAACTATATATACATAAGAGAGAGAACATTAATAAAGCAGCCGCAACACCTGTACGTCGGGCTTTGAAATTTTGATCAAGCGACTTATGACGTGCTCGACCGTTAGGCAACATCGAAGGGGCTGGCGTTTAATCCTAAGAAGCGTTATAAGCCGATTAGGTTCGTGGGAGAGAAAACAGAAAATTTCCGACTACTACATCGACCTCGCTCTTCAACGGTTGAACGCTGCCGGGAGTCCGAAACGGAAATATCTTTCGAAAAAGTGAATGTCACGAATACTCGAAAAAAACATTTGTCCCACTTTGCAAAAGTCGTCTATTAAATTAGAAAAGGTTACTAAAACTGGCTCTTCAATGTGAGAAGAGTCTAGTTCGACTTAAAAGAGAGAGAGAAAAAAAAGAATCGAGGCGTTTATTAAAAAAAAAAAATATATATATATATATATATATAATACATTATGTAAAATATATTGAAATATTTATTAGACTTACTCTTATCGTCCATCGGATAGTTTCGTCTGACACTCATTTCCTGATGATGAATCAGAGCGAGTGAGAGTTTCGGTGCCGCAGGCAACTACCTGTCTGGTCCGTATCTAAATTCCGTCCTTGAACTTCGTTTTCCTTGTCGCTTGAAGAGTCCACTCGCGTGAACTGCAACGCGTCGCGAAACACCGATGTGCAAAATCTAGTAAAATAAAAAATGATTGCAAAAATAACACGAACTGAAAAACAATAACTTCATATAAATGTATATATATGTATATCTCTCACAGAAGACAGGTTTTAAGATATTCACAAAAAAAATCACACGCGTTTTTAATTGCGCACAGTTTAAATCAAAGAACATATTACTGTTAAACAAAATTAATAGAAAAGCGAGCCGATNAACGAACGTTATGTTCGAACGAGTCGTTATATTCGATCCGATCGTGTCTTTTCCCTAGGAAGAACGAACAACAAATGCCTGTATCCAGCGCTTTGATGATTTTGGTAAACACCGTGCCCTGTACCGCACGCCCGATATTCACGCGTGACTCGCATGTCTCGCTTCGAAACTTCGCGAGACGGTTGATCATAGCGTTTCTGCCTTTACACACTTTTTCTTACAACTCAGGTTTTAAGATATTCACGAAAAAAATCACACGCGTTTTTAATTGCGCACAGTTTAAATCAAAGAACATATTACTGTTAAACAAAATTAATAGAAAAGCGAGCCGATCAACGAACGTTATGTTCGAACGAGTCGTTATATTCGATCCGATCG
This sequence comes from Pseudomyrmex gracilis, assembly GCF_002006095.1. Lineage (NCBI taxonomy): Eukaryota > Metazoa > Arthropoda > Insecta > Hymenoptera > Formicidae > Pseudomyrmex > Pseudomyrmex gracilis. Next base: position 73,538 of record NW_018020731.1, read on the forward strand.
TGTCTTTTCCCTAGGAAGAACGAACAACAAATGCCTGTATCCAGCGCTTTGACGATTTTGGTAAACACCGTGCCCTGTACCGCACGCCTGATATTCACGCGTGACTCGCATGTCTCGCTTCGAAACTTCGCGAGACGGTTGATCATAGCGTTTCTGCCTTTACACAATTTTTCTTACAACTATATATTTACGTAATCGAATATTCCGTTACCGCTCGTATCGAAAGACAAGGAGCTAAAACTCGAGGCTACAATTGTACATTTTTTTTTAATTACACGTTTCGAAACACCGGTGTGTAGTTACCTTCGCGCTCTCTCAGATAATAACGTATATACAAAAACTCCTTGAGCGCAAAACGATCTTACAAAGTTTCTAATAAAGCAATGTGCTTTATAACCGAATTTAAAAGAGGCGAAAATAGTCGTATTTTTCATCACGGCAATAAAGACAGCGCAATAAAGAAACGTTGCAACGCGCGCGCGATGAATCAAGTAGACAAATAATTCTTTTGCAAAAACTACTGGCATATATTATAAGAAGTGCCTCGGTAGCGCAGTAGGCAGCAGTAGTCTCATAATTAAGATCGTGGTATGTATTATAAGATAATTACACATCACAATATAATATTGTATTTACATATATATCAATAGTATTATTGTTAATATGAAAATAGTACACAAATTATTTTTCAGTACCTTTCACAAGAAGCACAGAATAAAATGTATAATTATGTCATAGAGACAAAAACTCTCGTTAACATTTATATAACTGTTTTCGAAATATACACACATATATATATATATATATATATGTACTTACTCTCGAATCATCATCATACTCTCTACAATATACATACTCTCTCTGGTTCGAAATTAAAGCAAACGGATATTCGATAGTTTATTTAAACCGAAGTATATTTGATTAACGATCGGAAATAAAACAAAGAATCAAGTTTCGCGCTCGATTTGTTGCGCGTTTTTTGTTTTTGTTTTTTTTTTAAACACAAAGGGAGCAGCAGCAGTAGCAACGCATTCGCGACGCAAGTCGAAAGTATCAAACAACGTTGAATGTAAAAGAGAACTTTAATATACAACGCGTTCCGTGTGTCTTTTATGAAACGTCGGAGAAAGTCGTCGGTAAAATATTTTCCTCGCGCGTAGGTCGTGTGGAAGTGACGGCGGCCGGCGGAGCACGACGGAGGGTAAAAATTTGATGCAACCTCGCCTAGGGTTACACGTGAGAAGTCGCGCTCGAAACAAAAGCGACGTGACGTAAACAATTGCGAGCGCGTGCCGATCCCGCGCTCCACGGAGATGCATTGTATCATGACAATGAAAGCGAAATTGTAATGATCGCGCATACACGCACACACACGCGCGCGCGCGCGCGCACACGGTCGCGCACAGAATCGCCCGCTGAGAAAACAAGTTAAAAATAACAGGAGAATCTTTGTTCTTGAAATAAATTGTCGAAATGTCGACCGCTTTCAACTACAAATTCGGAAAATTTTGTGATCTCTGTGTGTAAAGTCTCAGAACAAAAAAGTTGAACCAACATTTAAATTAGCAAGTATTGTGTTTGAGAAACGCCGTGACTTGATAGCCTTTCAATTATGTAACTCGAAGTAACCGAAAGATCTGCCGATATAAGTAAAAATATTGCCCATTGTGTGACGAATTTATAAAACCGCGTAGAAGTTTTCGAGCGATCGCGTAATAAGAAGTAGACCGTTTAGATGGCGACCGACAGGTGATTGCGGCCACGAAAAAAAATTTCTACGTAAGGAAAAGAAGATGAGCAGAAATAGTTTTGGTCGTGAACAAACAAAGGAGCTTGCTAGAGTTCATTCAAAAAAACATTACAAACAAAACAAGATACAACAAATAAATTTACTTAAAAATAACAAAGAGAGCGTATTCTCTAAGAAATGAATATACGCATTGCATTCTTAACATTCCAAAGAACGTTTGTGCAGATTTTCAGCCGCTTGTGTTTGCATTGAGACGAGAAATAAACAATTGTTTATCATCCGGAGGAAGAGGAAAGATACTAGAAGTTCAACAGAGCGATGTCAGGCCTCATTGTTTCGCGACTTCGCGCTCTTTGTCTTTTCCGCGACGGTGAGAGGATTGTCGGAAGACGGACGGGGGGAAAGCAAACGGAGCACGGTCTCACGTGTCTTTCCCGGCGACACTCGCAACTTGCCAGGGTTCGGCCGGGCGCGAGACCCGGTTGTCACGGTTCATGCAAAAGAGCATGAACGATGAAATGGCAAGAATGCATTTTCGTAACGATCTTCTTCATTAAAACACATCTCGCTTGTTCAAATATAAATTCAGAAAAAGCAATAACGAGATGTTTCTCGTACGTGCCACTTTTTCCCGCACGCAATCAATTATTACAAATTCGACCGTCACCGACATTTCGAGAGACGTAATATAAAACCGGCTCGTCTTGACGCTCTCGTTCATCGGTCTTCATGGAGGATCGGCCGGCCGTGAGCGCCCGACTATCTCCTCCCTTCTCTTCACGGCGAAAGGCGACCACGAAAGACCAGGCAAAAGCAAAAGTCAACGTACGTACGGTATAACGCTTGGTTCCGCTTCGAGGCGGCGGAGGATACTACCGACGGTGTGCCATCGAAAGGAGTCAGTTTCCGCGTGGTCTTCGGCGCCGTCGGTCACGTCAAGTGTTTGTTTGTTCCTAATAAACGTGTGTGTCTATCCGTGTGATAGAATATTATACTAAGACACGTAGCAACGCAACGCGGTGGGAAACTCAACCACGAGAGATGCGCTCGCACCCCGACGCTCGTCGCGCCCAAGTCGCGCTGCTCTCGTTCGGTGAGTAAACGTGCGATTCTCGCGCGCAATTCAACGAATTACTTGCCGGAAGTTGGTGCGTGCACGCGACAAGTGCGATAAGTATCTCTCTCTCCGTGCGTTCGCCGACGCGGACGTGAAAGTCCAGTTGTTGTCGACGCGCCAATTCAACCATCGTCTCTCTTTCGAAGAAAGACGCGACACACGGCGGTTTGTATGTAAATAAAAAAAAAAAAAAATTTAATATAAATTTCTGCCTCGTCAGTGAACGAGCGAAGTCTCTTAGGAGAGAATCTCGGCGAGGAGGGAAAAATTGACAACTCAATCGACGAAGCGATCGAGACTTAGATTTACGTTCTACTTGCTTATAGCCCTTTCAACGCGTTATCCATCTCGCTCTTTATCCGCTCTCTCTCGCTCTCTTTCTCTCTTCCTGCTTTTCGAAGCAATCAAGAGGAGTCTCCATACCGCATACACTTCAATGCGCCTCCTCGTCAATCGAATGACGGATTCTAGTGCGTTTGAGATATAATAATACGTCTATTGATCCGTCGCTTGTGTCACGATTGAAGCACGTACGTGTGAGAATTGACGGAAGTCTATGGGAATTCTCAGCGCCCATACTGAATGTGTGCCCCCTTGGCTTGGTATCACACTTTCCATTACTTTCAAGTGTCGCGTGAGAAATAAACATGTCAATTACAAGAGTCAAGTGTTTTCAAGTATTCTTCTTACATAAAATTTTACCACAAGTTTGCTCATGCTGTGTGTGTGTGTGTGTGTGTGCGTGCGCGCGTATACGAGAAATAATTGATAAGTATCCGAAATGACGCAGAGACGTAGCGACGATAGTTCATGCTGTCAAAAAAAATCAATGAGAGCGTCTACTTTGACGAGCTGTCACACAATCAGCGTTTGACATTTGTTCTTCTGAAAGATGAAACTTGTCAACGCGAAAAAAAACGTGATGCTACTTGTCGCTATCTATGCGTCATTTCGGATACTTGTCAGTTCGTATATCTATGTGCGCGCGCGCGTAAAACAAGAAAACAAAACACCGCGCGCAAACATTATTTTGCATTCCCGAATTCATAAAAATCAACGGATCATGGTCGGCGCGGTTGCATTTACGAGGTATAAAATTCTGAAAAAGCGCCTGAATTATGCGAAGGATCCGCGCGTGTTTCCCGCGTTGAATAACGAAAAAAAAAATAAAAAAATAAAAAACCGAAACAAAAAAACGTCGGTGTTTTCCGTCAAATAACAGGTTCTATGTACTTTTCCTGTGTGAAATCCGCGCTTAATTGGCAGTGCGCGCAACTCTTGCACTTTGTTTGCCCATTCCTGCGATCTAGCACCAGCTGCGTAAACATATTCGCGCGGCGCGGTTCGTAAATGTCTGGGGATACACCCCGCGCGCGTACGTGCCCCCGCGGACTCGACCGAGAAACGGCCGTAAAAGTACATCGCTGCCGCTTCGAAATTATAGCAATCCGCTGATATACGAGGCCGTCCTTGCAACGATCCACTAAACAGAACCGTAGACGGTCGCGTTTCCTCCGCCTCTTCCGTATCGAACGTGGTGAAAACACCACGCCGGGGTGTTACGTTTCGTTAATGTCCGCGTCGCGCGAAACAGATTCGCCGGACACGGTTGATTGAAAAAAAAAAAAAAAGAAAAAAAAAACCAATTGATCGCGACTTGACTCGATACGTACGTTTAGAAAGAGCGCTTGAAATGCGATTATTTATCTCTTATTCGGGAAATGATTTATTCAGCGCCAATCTGTGGATCTCGGCAAGAACCTTCTTGCAAGAAAAAGAGAGGTTTCGTGATTCGCCCATTCTCTTCGTTTGCATTCTCCGTCCGGACATGCAAATTACGCGCGATTAATCCGGACGTCCGGGAGTGGTTTTCGCAAAAACCATCGGTTGGGTGTAGAGGGAGGAAGTTAGGATGGTGATGAGATTTCGGATTCGACGCGGTGTATACGACGCGCTTGCTCTCCTTTTTCGCCCGTGTCGTCACGGAAAGACAAACAACCGAGGAGAAGAGGGGGTGAATGTCTGTCTGATCGATCTCGGCTTGGCCGAAACCCGGGTTTCCGAGTTAATTGCGCGCTCTAACACCTGTTAATGGAACTGGCAATGTGGCTGTCAGGTATTTTGTGCCCGCGAGGTAAGCAGAGTCGTTCGCGCAGCACGGAGGTGGTTGCTGCAGACGGCGGTGTCAGGACGCGCGCGAGCGAGAGAGAAAGACGTAGAATTCGGGGAATGGGAGAAACAACGGGGTGCGCACGACAGAGCGCGAGCTCAAGAGGAGAAACGGTTGGGAGGGAAAGAGAGAGGAGAGAAACTTGAATGAGAGAGGGATGAAACGAGAGACGTGTAGCGGAGGGGAGACAAAGAAAGAGAGAAGAGGAGATAGTTGATGCAGGTTGGCGAGTTGCAATCTGTTTCCGATGGCTGCCGTACCGAGCTCTGTGGTTACCACTTTACAGTCCCACCCTCTTCCCCGCTTGTAAAACCATACTCTACCCCTTCTCGTTGCGCTCCTCGTGTCTCTCACTATCTATCTATCAACGTCAGGGCAACCTCATCTGCTTGCCTGTCCGCAGAACATTAACCGAACTCAACGTTTGGTTTCCATTTATAATTTCGATTGATGTTTCGACCGATTTGCAGATGATAAGCGCGTGTAAGCGAGCGGCTGTCGATCGAAAGACAAAAGATGATTTTTGGATAAACAAAAAAAAATTAAAAAATAATAAAACCGTCGATAGAAAAGAGAAGTTGTAAATCGTTTTCACGTAACCTTGAAGAGCCGCAGAATATCCCGACTTGGAAAGGTTATATCTCTCCCGGCTGACGACATCAGGCATCGTCGTGTTCGCCGCCGTCGGCGACGCCGATGCTTAACATTCGGTGACACACGACGATGCTGGTCGTCGTCGTCGTCGTCGTCGTCGGAACACCACGGGGAAATCAACCGTCCTCCTCTTTTATTTGCATAAAATGATGGGAGTGACCACGTCACGTTCGAAATGTTGGCGTCTCGCGCTGATTTATCCCTACGAATTTCATTTATTTTCCCGATGCATTTTCTCTTTCTCCCTCTCTTTTGGCGACGCACTACGATTTCGCGGAAACAACAAACGTCAGAGGTGGATTGTTAAGTCGGGCGCGAAGAAATTTTCGCCGAGAGGGAAAAACCCCGCCTCCCTTTCTTTACAGCGGAATCGCGGAAAAACGAATCTATAGTACTACAAGGAAGAGCAAGAAACGTAATTGCGACTAAAGACAAAGAATCAAGTAACTCGAAAGAGTCTCAAGTGTACAAAAACACTTCTCATTTTAAATCTGTCTCGGTGTTGTGCGGAGAATCGGTTCTCGAGAACTCGCGGACGCGCGTGTGACCACGTGTCTTGTGCAATTTTTCACAGATTTCTTAAATTATCAATTTTTTGCAACGAGTAGAATTCGCGAAGGTCAATAATGACTCCAAGAGTCTGTGGGGAGACCAACGTTTATTAGATATTCAATTCCGCGATTAAATATCAATTGCGCGCGCACGTTTACGAATCCATCGTTGATGCAGGTAAATTTCATCGCCGATGCAGGGAGAACGCACCCCGGCCGGGTTTCGAGCATAATATTTCGGATAAAGGATATCGCGTGTCATAAAGCGCGATGTAGTCATCAAACGGGGAGGGTGTGACGACGTCGGGCGCTCTCTTCCCATTGGAAATACGCGGACGGGCAAAACAAGCGAAGAACAGCGGGGAACGATGCGCGCGCGCGCGCGCGCGGAAAAGAATAAGAGCCGGCGGTTTCCGAGAGACGACGGTGAATAGCGCGAACGGTTGCAGTGATGGCGTTTTCGCCGCTATTTGCCCGCTACCGAGTGGCCGACATCCCGCATATATAGCAAGCGAGCAAGCGCCGCGCGCCTTCTTTACGAGCCGCGGTAAAATTTTCTACAAAGTTATGAATTCGGCGCGTCGTTCCGATGAAAGCGCGTATATTTGTCGACGAGCGAGGGTCGGATGCAACAGCAGATCCGCGATGATCGAGAACTTGAACCGAGATATCTCGTTCCCAGCGAATTACGATCGGTCGCAGGAGACGGGCAAAGAGATGCGGTCCGAATGAGTTGCTATATAATACGAAACAATTTCGCGTCTTCTTGCAGTCTCGATCGTACAGTGGGATCGATCGAAAGTCTTCTCCGATCGACCAACCAGCTGATCGTACACTTTATATTTATTGATACGTCTAATCTTGGCTCAACCGATCGCTAAACTTCTCAATTTTTTAAAATTTGACACATTGACGATATTTCAAAACCGCAATCTTATTACGCCAATAGCGAATTTTCAGCAGTGTTTTTAACCAATAGCGTAAATTTGAGAAACGAACGTTTTGTGAGAAAATACAAAAATCGAAAAAAATGTCTCTGAGGAAAGACGATGCGTTTTGCGAACAATAGTAAAAACCATAAACAAGTAAAAAGCAAGTAAAAAATTGAGATTGACATTATCATACTTTTAATGATAATTTAATCGTATGTGAAATTCTCACGAACAAAAAAAAAAAAGACGCTACTATTATGACGGCTCAAGAATGTCAGAGCGCAAAAAGAATTAGAGGGACTCTCGCAGATACGAGCGCACGTCAAATGAAGAATGAGATTTACATATAATGAGAAAGAGCAAGAACGATAGAGAGCGAAAAAAAAAAAGACAGACAGGAATAAAGGGGATAAGAGAGAGGGAAGAAAAGGGGAGGCGAAGAAGAGGTGACGAGAGGGATACATATGCGGTGTGTGTACGCGCTACAACTCCCGCGATGGATTCGTATATGTATCGTACATAGAACATACATAGAATACGGGGGGTACATGACGCTGGGGCGCAGCCACCAGGTTTTGTGGATATATACGGATTGCAGGTAGCAATTAAGTTTTACGAGCGCGCATCCTGGGTGAGACGCCTGTTTCGAACGCGTTGAGTGCCAGTCGTAAAGCCAGAGATGCGAGAGGGGTAGTAACTGCAACGGCAGCGCCGCGGCCAGTTTATCCCTTTTCCCTTTTACAACGCGCGGAATAGACGGGCGCGTCTGGGGCGGAGGAATCGGGGTGCGCTCCGGAAATTGATGGAAATACGGTCGATTTTAATCATCGACGCGAACGACAAAATAAAAATGGTCACAAAGTAAAAAAACAAACTTTTTTCAATGAATGTAATTGTCCGGTGAAAATCTTAAGTGAATATACGATTTTTGAAATTTACACTCAAACTTCTTCTGTTCAGAGAATAATCGCCCGTCGACAAAGCAGAGTACACTTGTAGCAAGAGACAAGACGCAGAGCGCAAAATGCGGAACGTTTGACTGACACGTTTGAGCGTCTTCTTCTATAAATTTCGACCGTTAAGCTATTGAAAATCTTTCGAGTTCTCGAATTTACGGAAACTTGTGCGTTTCGAAAAAGTAGCCGAGGATCGTTCGCCGACAAACGAAGATTCGGGAGCAAGAGATGAAAAAACGCGCGCAAGGGCAGCGTAAGACAATATTCGATTGATTCGCGGTACAAAGTTTTACTCTATTATTCATTACTCGAGAATAAAAAGAAGAAGTGGAAGACTGGCGGCTAGCCCGTAGCCATCTACCTGTTGCACAGGAGGCGCAGAATCGCTCGTCGGCGCGAAACACCGTTCAAGAGATCGTTCTGAGAGGAAAAGATGTAGCGAGGGGATAGGACAATGTGAAAGACGCTACGTCTTAGGGATAGTTTTCCCCCCAATAACATTCAGAATAGAGGGCGAGAGAAAAACGTGCGCAAACTCGTATCATGAGAAAAACGCCGAATATTTTTTTCAATATTTTATTGTCGCTGAAAGATTTCAAAGACAAGTAGAAAAAAAAAAAAAAGAACCGTGATACGATTGCGGCAAACATGAAGAGTGTAATTTTTTCGATTTTCGATTTTTGTCGCGAAACTTTCTCCGTAGCGGATAGAAACGTGAGATACTCAATATTGTTGCCGAGAGAGACGTCGATGGCCTATATAATTCGAGGAAAATTTAAATGACTCTAAACGACTCGTCACTCGCCGAACCGTTCGTAAAACGTCGTCGTAAAATCGAACGGATTGCCTTCGCTGATGAATTTACAGCTTTGGCAAAGAGGAATCGCGTGAATAGATTCCGGGAAGAGAGTCGAAGGAGAAAAGTACTGCCGTTAATGACGGGTGACGTTGAAAAAAAGAAGACAAATACGTGCGCGCGCAGGTGCTCAACTGTGTCCGCGGGATGCGGTTTTGTTAATTTTCATTTGCACGCCTTTCGGACTCGCATTGTGCGTCGGACACAATCGAACGAAATCAATTGATTCGGAGGGGAAAGGAGAAACGCGCCGCGTATTTCCCCTCGAGGATCGCACCGCATTCAAAGACTGGCTCGGCGTACCGTTACAAATGCAGCGGCCCCAAAGAATGATAATAGGCCGCGTGTATCGTTAATGAACTCACCGAATGGCTATGTACACACGTTTGTATCGTTTATATGCGATATAAATCGCGAAACGGGGGAGAAATGCGAGAACGTCTCTGCAGGCTGCAACGTTAAATTCGTTAACTCGAAACTGTTTGAAAATCTTCGTGTTTGTGTCGCGCGGCACAAAGGAAACGTTTCAATAAACGTCGCGGCGCTTCCGGGAGGGAATTTGCGATGACCGGCAGGATTTCATCGCGTTGATGAAAATACGCGATGAAATACATGTCCAGTATTGCAGTTTGTTGTCGCAAAAAAAAAAAAAAAAAAATTCTCTCTAGCATTGAAATTTCAGCAAAATTTGTTTCAAACAATCGCATAAATACATACAACGTATTATTATTTTCAAAATATATATATCAAAATATATATATCAAAATATATATATATCAAATATATATATAAACAAAACAAAGATACAAGAGATTCGCGTTTGCGTCTTGCGAAATTTTACACAATTCATCGAGTTTTGACAGTTTTAACAATACGAACGTTATGAAAAATTCAAGTAAAATATAAGCTCGTTTATTTTAAAAAATTTTTATTAGTTCGAAATATATCTTATCGTTATCAGATTTTGACTCTATATTTTATTTTGCTGACGTATTTGAAAATGTGCCTCGACATTTATGACCGCGCATACAAGTAACGCAACGCGTATAATTTCGCATTTTCCATGGTATCCGTAAACGGTTAGAAAAATCAACGACTCGTAATATTGTTTGAGCTCACCGAAACGTAGAATTGTTCACTGTATTCACCGCCGCAATTATTCAGATTTTCAGCCCGCTCGTTCATTTGGTCGGATAATTTCAACTATTCGGTCCAAGTATTCCGCAAATTTAAATCGATTCCGCGCATTCAAGTCTTATTGGCCGCGCTACGGATGAAAATTTTTCGCCGTAACATTTAATAACATAATAATAATAATAATAATAATAATACCAATAATAAAACGCGGCAAACAAAAGAGAGATATTTGTATTATTCGGCTCTTTTGTGTAATTGATTTACTTTTTTTTTCCGACAAAATTGTTGACTTGAACGGTCATGTTGATTCGGGCGTTTCCGTTTTTGGAGGCAATTTTCCGCGCATGCACGCGCTTTCGTCAGTTTAATGCGAAACGTTTCATGGATATATTAGCGGGCATAATCGGTAGCCTAATAAACGCAAATACTAATCAGCTAACAGTGATTGTCTTTCATTATCGCGGTCGATATAATTATTTTCTCGAGGGAGAATCTGTGCGCGGTGAGGAGAGGGGGCGGAGGGAGAGAGAGAGAGAGAATAACCGAGAGGCACATAGGAGCGCAGTCATTCAGATAATACCTATTTAATTAACAGTATACATCATCAAGCCGGGCAGATATCGCTCTTTCCAGGAATCGAATTAAATTTGCGGCGAGCCCGTATAAATCGTATTAAGCTCTTTGCGGATCCGCCGCCATTTTCCATCCCGGCGAGTATTTCCAATTCGTATCTACGGCACACGCCTTGCTCTCTTAACCCTTCCTGATCACGCTGTGCCTCGACAGTTCCACTCCGTCGATCCTTTGACCCGCCGAGCAAACCATGACACCGTCCCTCGTCTGCCGGAATGCTTTGAAAGTCATCTCCATAGCGCGCTCGCTAAAGAACTTGCGCTATACAGAGGCGCTATATAGAACGGAGATAGTTTTATCACACTTTGATGGCAAGAGGACGACCCTCGATCAACGCGAAAATAATTTTACAGAATTTGCCTTAAAATTAAATTTATTCACATAGCTTGAAATTTCACTTTGTCTATTTACGTTGTTCTTAATTGATACACACAAATCTGATTGGCAATATTTATTTGCTGGCAAATGTTCTCTCAAACATTCGAATGAGATGGATGTTACACGAGATATGTAATATCATGTGCGAATTCTCTCGGGAAGAGATTCTCGACGTAGAAAACGAGATTTTTTTTCGGACGTAACTCGACATCTTGAGGCGCGTGCAAAATCCGACATCTCTTTATGTGTTTTATACGAAGAAAATGCATTTCGCGGGACGGAGTTGCGTCGCTGCTTTGAAAATTTTCAAGACGAGCGCCTCTCCCCGTGTACACGCGCGCCCAGCAAATTTTTCAATCACGTTTCGCGCTGACAGGATTAATAAAGCGCGCGTCCGCAACGCACGAGAAGAGTTTCAAGACTCATTTCATGCAGAATCGAATTGGATTTCCAGGTCGGGTGTGTATGTGTGTGTGTATATATGTATATATAACTGTAACCCGCAACGGAGATAGAGGGATAGAGAAAGAGAAACACGCGGAGAGAGAGAGAGAAAGAGAGAGAGAAAGAGAGAGATAGATATATAAAGAGAGAAATACGAGCTGGATCGTACATCCCTTTGATGTGCGCCGTCGGCTCGAAGCACCGCCGCGCCCGATGCTCTTTTAGCGGGCGGAACGCGCCGCGCTTTGTTACATCGACGCTAAATAATCGGTTTATAAAAATTCATGGCGAGTCTAGTGAGGCGGGGTTTTATATCCGGCATCACACTCGGACTGCATTTCTCTCCGCCACTTCACGCGCCCGTATCTTCCCTTTCCCCTCTCTTTGCGCCCGCAATATCACCAGCGAGACGATATGACGAGAGCCCGCAAATTAAAAAAAAAAAAAAAAAAGGAAAAAAAAAGAGAAATGAGAGAGTTATTACGCAAAGTCGGAAGGAAATATCTATTCGCGACCGAAAGATAAAAATTGTGTAAATGCGCGCGAAAATTAAACATTCTTTTGCAAAAACAATCGGAGCGACAAATTTTAATTATTTAAGCCACTACTTTCGGCCCAATTATCTCGAACGACGCTTCCAATCCCCTGTTTGCCGCTCGGATTAGCGCTAGATTAATGCACCTGTCTGTACACGTACATATCAGCCATATTCTCCGGCCGAACTCAACCTTCACCTTTCGCACCGCCCACAATTCGTCTTTGTCGAGGGCGTTTCAGACGTGCCGTGTTATCTCTCATTCTCTTTCACACATACACACACGCTCGTTCGTGCGATTGCAAAACGCGCGTGTTGAGAAAATAGCGCGCAACACGAGCGCGCAATTCCAAATGAGTTTTCACGTTTATATTTCAATTTTTGATTGAAGAAAGTGAGAGAGAAAGAGAAAAGCTAATCTAATTTGCGATGTTTTCTCGTCGGAATATTTCATATCGCGATAAATTTATAAACAAAGCGAATAAAAAAAAAACATAATAATAATAATGTTTACTTTTTCAGTCGCAGTTTTCCTGATGCAAAGCCTCATCGTGGCGTCGATCGAGCCGAACGTGACCGGCGACATAGCGGAGGACGACATGGAGGAACTGCTGACGAATATGAACCTCACGACGTTCAAGGAAAGATACCGGAGATTGATACCGTACGTCAACTTTTTCGTGGCTAACAATTACTTGCAAAACCAGGCGGTGCTCGCGCAGAACTACGCGAAGGAACTTCAGGATAACGACCTGCCGCAGCAACAAGCTGCTCTGTTATCGCGAGCGAACGGTAACATCTACCGTGTCACCTCGCCCGGTCAGGATAAGAAATTCATCCCCTCCGTGCAGTTCGATCCGAGAAACATCGGCGGTGATAACGACTACTTCGCGCCGGTCAAATACAACGCTAGGATCAATTACGAGGATTATTCCACCCCGTCTTATCAGATCTATCAACTGCGTAAAACATACCCCGAGATTACCACCGCCAGCCCGATCCCGCTCAAGGAGAATCGATATTATATTCCCGCAAGACCGTTGCTGCGACCGTCCGCGAGCGTGAGAGAACATCTGATCCAAAAACCGTCAGTCGGCAACTCTCAGATAGACTACAACCATCAGGATTATACGAAAACAAAGCTGCTCGCAGCTGTCAATTATCCAAATAAGGGATTCGAAGGGCTCAGATATATCCCGGCGCCTGCGGTGCACTCGAGCGCGCAGCAACAACAATCGATGAAACCGTCGACCGTATCGCAGAACTACCGAAAGCCGAATGTGAATCTGAATAGCTTGATCGAGAGCTTCAAGCTGTCCGAGCGGCTGCCGGAACGCCTGAACAAAAACAACCTCGACAGCAGCGTACAAACGCTCGTGGAGATTCTCAAAATCTTGCACAATTCGCGACAGGAAAACTTTCCGCAAAGGGGACCGCAATTACCGCCGCCCGTCGCGTCGTCCAGATTAACTGGCCACGTCGACTTCAACAAACCTAAAACGCGACCGAAGGTGATCACCGAGACGAGATTTCAGCTGACCCCGAGTCCTTTGATAATTACCGAGGATCCCGACCGATACAAGATGGACGATGACGTTCAGATCAAGAGACCACCGCAATCCGATTACGTTGCAAATCACGTGAAGAACGAAAAGGTGCACTACTACATTCCTTACGTTCAGGATATTTCGAGTAATCCCCAGCAGCACTTCGGACCGACCTCCGTGCCCGACAAATCCGTCGAAAACTCGTACGAGGTTACTCAGGAAGACGATATCCTGCAAGACGAACAATATATCCCGCCCATCTCGACCGAAGCGTCCACGAGTCACGAATACGCGGCGCCGAACGAACTCACGCGTCCCGAAAAAAAACCAAAACCATCCGTGAAGTACGGCGCGACACGTGGAAAACCTCACGTGGACTATCCCGCGTACGCGATCATACCGGAAACCAATTTCAGTTGCAAAGATCAAAGGTACAAGGGATTCTTCGGCGATCCGTCAACCGGATGTCAAGTAAGTAACAAAATTTACTTTGCACGCGCTCCTTCTTTTGATTTTGTTCTGCAATTGATTTCGTAATTTTATTTTTATTCTATAGATAATAAAAAATCTTGAATTTATTCATTTAAGCTTGTTTTATTTAAGCTTATTATGTTTATTCTTTTTTTTTTTTTTTAATTTCGTTATTTCATCAGGTGTGGCACTACTGCGATCTAAACGGTGGCAAATCGTCATTTTTATGCCCAAACGGCACGATATTCAGCCAGATAGCGCTAACTTGCGATTGGTGGTTCAACGTCAAATGCGAAACAACCACTCAGCTGTATGTGCTGAACGAACGGCTGTACAAATACATCTTACCAATTATGCCGAAATTTCCCGAGGACTTTACCGGACCGGAAGTGGATCGATACTTGGAACTCAAGTTTAAAGAGATGGAGGCAAAACTAAAGGAAAAGAAACTGAAGAAACAGCAGGAGGACAAAGATAAACATAAAGGCAAGCCTCAGACAACGGACGACGACCACGACCACGACCACGACGACGACGACGACGACGAATAGTAAAAATTGTTTGCGCTATTAGACAATAATGAATAAAATATTTAAACTTAACGTATGATGTGTACCATGCGCGACTTGTTGCCATCACAATGTACGAATTATCTCGCGGAAACGAAAATCGTCGGCAGGTTTTGCCACCGAACCTTGCGACGCGCGGAGTCATACATAAAAGTGCAATATTTACATGATAGTATTGCGTAATTCTAATGATAGGGAAAAAACACATTTATATGACGCGTAAAGTAAGTTAAATTATATATATATATACATATTATATCACAGTCTGTGCATACGGGTATAAAATGGCTGATGAGATTTTAGTATTTACGTCTCTCTCCCTGCTAGTCATACATGTTTGTGTGTTTATACATCGTGCTTGTGGGAAAAATCAACGAATTGTTTAGCCATGTATCCATAAATAAAAATTCAACTAGAAATTACTTTGCGTATATATAAACTATTAAAAAAAAAAAATGTACTTTGAAACATCAAAATAACTACGTATTTGCGCTACGACAGAGCAACAAACGATCTATACATTGTTTTCTACGTGTACCTAATACTTTGTTGAAGTGTTATCGCACATTTATTTATATGTATATAAACGTACGTCGCGTTGTAAACTGTTTCGCCATTTGTCTGACAATAAGCAACATATTCCGATAAATATATATGTGTTAATATATTTATATAAATTTGTATCTTTTATATTTAAATATAATTTTTAATTGCAAATACACACAAAATGCGATTATTATTATATCCTCTAATAAATGTAACGTCTTAACGTACAAACGTCTAGAAATTTAAATTTATTTGAAATTTCTGTATAGTGTTTCGTAAATCAAGGTCAATCGCTCGAAAGCGATGATTGAGTACCTGAAAACAAGAGAAAAAATGATATAAACATACGTCCGAAAATGTTGTTTTCGAGTTACTGCTGATTTTAAAATTAATTTCCGGACGTATATTCATATTTTGTTTCTTGTTTTTGGATCCCCAATCACCTTTCAAGCGATTGACCTCGACTTATGAGACTCTGTATATTTTCAACTCATAATTTTCTACTTCAAAAAACAATAAGTAATGTTAATCATATTAAATAAGTAATGTTAATTATATTAAATAATCTTTTGAAGAAATTAAAATTATCTCAGTAATTTTTGTTCAATGTATGTAATTATAGTTTTGGTTATTATACTAATAGACACTTGTATAACAAATTGAAGTTACGTTCTAAACACACACGTTTGACTATAATTTAATTATTACTTTATCATTTTTGAAGAAAAAATTCTCAAAACTATTTCAAACACAAAAAAAAACCAAACAATTACTCACCTTCGCGTTTAGATCCAAGAAAATATGAAACATTCGGGCACGACGTGACTGTGAAGTTTTGTTTTTCACGTATTTACATTAGTTTTCATCCCAACCTTCCTAGCAACCTTTCTCATAACACTCATTTCCACCGGCTGTTTCCATTATCCTGTAAAGTCGTAAGTCTCGAAATAATCGACGTGATATTTTCAAAATATTATAAATTTACGCGAGCGTTGCGAGCCGGAATGATTCAATAACAAAAACAGAAACAAGAAAACAAATTCTTACCTTGCGCGTATCACGGCAACTTCGACGTGTCAACTGCGATCACGCACACGATAACACTGTTACATACGATGGTCGGCGATGTAATGTTCGGAGATTGCCAAATCTAGAGTTTTCCGTCTGTAAGATCAATACTTAAATTTCCCCTCCATTCTCTCTTATTCCGCGTGTTCGGCGTATCAGACCCGGGTGGCCATCTTGTCAGCGATAAGAAACAGCCGAATACACATATGGTTCAACCGGCTCTTCGCGCGCATTTTACGTCTTCGATCACGTCGCGATCGCAGATGTCGCGACCACGTTTGTGCGTCAATGTGATTGGTTCCTCAATCCGCGTCGTGACGCGAGAACCAATCGTGTCGATTCAATCGAGTGAATTCAGCCAATCGCTTAACACAACACCAGATGGCGTTCGAAGCAACACAGGTGGTGATACGACCATCTATCGTATTTGTGTTCGCAGCGCTCTTGGTGTCCTGGATCGTCTCAGCTCGAGAATAGAAAATCATAAGATCCGGCGTACAATAGAACAAAATATTAATAGAAATAAAAGTGAAATATTATATATAATATATATAATATTTTCTGTTTTATTTTTTTTCCTGTCACATGATTTTACTTTAATCACGGTTTTAAAGACACGTGACTAAAATACAGTCACGTATTGATTTTCCACTCTCCCTTTTTCTTTTATTTTTCGAGTTTGATTTTCATGCGTTATTTCTGACATCTCTTATATATACATCATGTGTATTATATGGTTTGTAAGACATATATACTAGCTATCATCACGGTGATAGGTTGTGTGTTTACTGGCACAACACTTTAAAATAAAAACAACAACAGCGTGCGCGTAGCGCGCGTCTGTGTTGTGCTAGTATTACAAATAAGAAATTGGAATTGTCTTTACAATAGAAAATAAAATAAATTATTAATGCATTATAAATTAAAAAATAAGAATTTGGAATAATTAATCTATTTCATTCTTTTTTCTGTTTAACGTAACATTATATTTTCAATTTCTTTTCCTAATACTTAATATTTATTCTTATTCCTAATATTTTCTCTTTGTGATCAGGGTTTAAGAAAAATTAATTATGCTATATCTTAATTTTCCGTTAATATTGACAAAAACCATGTATTGGATTATTTAGAAAGCTCGTTCGAAAGCGTTTTCTATGCGGCGGACCGCAATGGAAAGATGCCCGAGACATGTACACATTACATCGCACAAATACTAAAAGCAACAAACAACATCATATATATATATATATATGTATGAGCATTTACAAAAACTAAATTATGTTAATCGGTAAGTTAAATTTCATTTAAAAATAAACCGCTACGTACTTTCGATGTAGAATGTTTATAAAGTAAAACAATTGCTATATATTTTTTATCTGTTTTGCAATTTGAAAGAAATGCTTCATGAGATTACGTTACACAAAGAAATTACAATATTTTCTCTTTTATATTGTATATTTTTTATATCACGCGATAGTATATTTTACATATTACATTTATATACTTTACTTTGTTACATATTTTCACCTCAGATAAGATCGCTAGATAAGTCTATTTGCGTAGCGATGCCGTGTTAATGGGCCGTGCACGGGTGCATTAGAGAGAGAGAGCGAAAGCGTATTTGGTAACCGGACTTCTAATCGCATCCTTCAACTCTCGCGATATAACCGGGAGCGTTTCCCGGGGTTAGAGGCGAGCAAGAGGGGTGAGGGTGACAAACACGTGTCACGGATAGGCGGCATTCGTGAGCGAGATGGGCGACAGCCTTGAATGCGTCTCTTTCTTGTGCACGAGGCAGCCAGAGGTTGGAGCAGCGACGGCGAACTCCGCTCGAGGCGCGTGAGACTAGCTCGGGAGCTACAAGTGGTGATAAACGGCCGAATCCTCGTTATTACCCATTGGGGAGAATTCCCGCGGAATTCTGAACGCGCGCCGACTACTTGTCGCGCGCTGTTTTTTCCGACCTAGTGATCCCAATGGGGAACCCTCCTCTCCCGCGTTTCCTGAATACACGCGATTGTATAGTAGATAGTCGCGTTCTCTTGTTAACTTTGCCAAACACAAACAATATGTAAACAAAATATACTTCCCATGTTTCTGTTTACTCGCACAAAAATTGCGAAGACTTTTTAACGAGATTATAGAGGGACGTTTTTCTCGTTACGCGACGATTAAGTTTGTTTTTAATAAATTACAAAACAAAATACAATAATAAACACGAGGCAACTTTTGTCTTTACATCTGTCGAAAGTTCGTTGCAAATTTATTACGTGGTAATAAAGTAATAAGTAATCGAGAGAGTTTGTGAATGTAGATGCTAATTTGAACAACAAAGAAATACCATAACAAAAATCTCTCAAATCTTTATTATTGAGACGTTGTGACTTTGTTATTTGTTTTTCCATTTATCTAGTAATAGTTTTTTGTTTTACAGAAAGTTAACCGAATAACCGGACAAATGGAAAACATATGATAGATGTTCGCCGATCGCACAATAGTTATCATCGTCATGACACCTCATCGTTACTCACGGAAAGTTCTGAACGGAACCCGTGAACGTCGCAACGCGGGAAATCACGGACGACCCGAAACGCGTCGACGTGTCCTCGTAACTCGAGCCGCAGGGAATCGATTAATTTAGTTCGTGAGCTAGACACGCGTTGTGCCACGTACTTCCTGTTCCCTTCTCGAGCAAGAAAAAAGCATTTACATATTGTTGAACATTGTTATGTTAACATATACAACATATTGTTTTGCGTTGAATATACAAGATGATCTTTGATGACCTCTGATTATATCTTCGGTGAAGTTTGGGTCTATTATTCGATGCTGATTAAATCGTTCTTATGCCGGAGATATATTTGCGTTCAAATAACAAACGCTTGTGTGTGTGTGTGTGTGTGTTGCATAATTATTGAAACAACTGTCACGTCACGCTCTTGTCATTCACTGGCAATTAAAATTTTTATTTTTAACGCGAGTGTAACCGCGCGGCTTTCACGATCACCAATTTCACACAGAACTCGCACAATCAAGTGGAATTAAGTGATGACTATTAGTACTAGACTTTCCTTCATGAATAACAAATGGTATGAATAATTGATAAATCACGCCGGAGACGACATGATGAATGGAGTGTGTAAAAGTGCAAACGAAGTAAAATACCTATCCCGCTGTTTGGGTGCGCTCTTCCTTCCCATTTCTCGTTTAGTCATTTCAGCAATATACTCTCGATTTTCTTCTTTTTTTTTTTTTTTATTAAACGTATTATAAAAGCACGTAGAGCGCGCAGCAAGATCCACAAGGTTTTTAACTTTTTTTTTTCAGGGAAGTTGTTATATAGCGCGAGGCAAGATCCACAAAGCGCGAGGAATTAAATCTTTTTAAAAATAAAATCAGAAGCGCCCGGTAAAACGTCGGATAACTCATTGTATATACGGCACGATGTTCAGCTGGAGTAGGAAAGGAGGGTAGAGGAGAGAGTTGGAAGAATATTCTATACCCTGAAACTGTCGGATTTTAATATTCCGTCTTTTTTTTCCCCCCTCCGCACTTGTTTTAAACTTCCCGGATTTTCTCCCGATGTTTGAATCTCTCTCTCTCTCTCTTTCTCTCTCTTTCCGTTTATTGTCCTCCCCCGAATATATTGTCTGTGACTCGCGTTGTCGTAAATCAGTTTGATCCGAGATCGTTCCGACGTGGATACTTCGACGTCACGTCTTGAAAGTATACGAACGCGGTGAAGAAAGTGAGGGAAAAAAGAAAACGAAGAGAGAGATTCGACGCGACGCAGCGCGCGGAACGAACAAATAAATAAAAGCGAGAAGGTGGTACCAGCGATATATGACGTAAAGAGAAAAAGTACAGCTGTCATTGCCATTATCAATGTGTTGTCGTGTGGGTGCGTCATATAATGGGTATTGCCGCGAAACCGTACGAACGTCGCGTTAAAGTGCGAGAATCGAAGAAAAGGAATGCGTGTTCTCATGGAAACGCGAATAAGAAGGAAGAAACGCGATTGAGGACGGGTGGGTGGGAAAGGGAGTGAGAATATCCGCATGACAGAGTCAGCTAAGAACGTGGACGAGGAGAAGAGAGAAATAAAGAGAGCAAAAAGAATGAGAAGGAGAGACGGCAAATAAGCGGAAAAGGGTGTGTATGAGAGAGAAAGAGGGAGAATATTCGTGCAGCTATCGACCACGCGCTTACTTTGCCTTCTCGTTTCTCTCTCTTTCTCTCTCTTTCGTGTCTCGTTTCGTATCCTCCGGTCTTCGGAGTAGCTTTGCTCTCTCCCAAGTCTCCGGCAATCAAGAGAGCCGACATTCGCTATCCGGAGCCGGGACACGGGATCCCCCGCCTGTGAAGAGCCGGGAAGTCGCAATAAAATTGACGTCGAAAAAGAAAAGAGATAGAGTCGTTAATTTCCTCTCTAGCCGCCTCGCTCTGTCCCGAAGTCGGTTCTGTCTTCGTCATCCTTTCACGGGGGAAGGAAGGGAGGAAGGGGTGCAGGGTGCATATTGCAAACTGACTCGTATTCTCGTGACCCGAACCCTCCTTTCGTTCTCGCGTCGGAAACGACATTACACGCTTGACTTTACAGGTTGCCGCGCAACGAGAAGTCTTGGAATTGAACGGAGATACGCTACGTCGCGACTAATTCTTAATATTCTCGGTTTCTTTTCTTTGCTAACACAGAAATGCTTTTATGTGTATATACATATATATTACATTTAAATATTGGTCTATATATTTGGCTTATTAAATGTCTGAAAGTGTTGAATTAAAAATACAATTTAACAGCGAGAGAAAGGAAGTAATATATAATAACCAAAAGTTCCATCCCGCCTACGTTAAATTAAACAAACCGTCTCGTTTAACGGACTTAACACGCGTAGCGGCGACGTTTACCGTACATAGGCATTAATTATTACACGCTACAAACTTGCTAAAATAAGAAGCTGGCTATTTACGTTGTTTCGCGTTTACCCTCCCGCCGTTCCCGCCTCGTCGGATCCGTACTTCTAAGTACTTTCGCTAATTAACGGTCCGAAATCTTTAAATAGAAGATGAACTTGAAGATACAACACACACACACACACACACACAGTCACGTCACAGTCCGAGGAAAAGTAGATGTCGCATATTGCGTGACAGATCGAATGAAGTTTGAACGCAATTTTGCATCGCGTTGTATCGATTGTGCGCGATCGACTAAATAACACATTAAAGAAAAACTTTTACAAAGTTACATAATCGAATGGGTGACCTCAAACAGATTGCGAGATGCGATTTGAAATTATTTACTTCGAATATATGTTTTCGGAAACACGCGCAATTGTCAGTGGAAACAGAATCCCTGCCGCAACCATTTCCGTCGTTATATTTACGACGCGCATCCGCGAGGCCAATGTTTGAGTCCGAATCGAGTAATCAGTCGGGATCTGTATATATGTGTGTGTGTGTGTGTGTTTGCGAGCCCTTCCGAAATTCATTAGCGTGCGTGCTTTTCCGCAAACGCCTACATGACGACGCGGGATGACGCGGGTCGCGCGGTGTCGAGACGCCAATTTTCACCGCAGGCGTGCGAGAATAGACGACGGCGAAGCGTGGCCGGGATTTTCCGGGAGAGAAGTTTTCCCTCAAGAATCCCTCCCGGTGAGTAAATGACACACGAAGGGGGAGGAATTGGATCGTGTAATTCCGGAAACGAGGACGGAGATAGCCGCCCTGGCGGCACGAAAACCTTCCCGCTACAAGTGACGACGACCGCGTTATACCTATCTACGCAGATCGTTACGAGAACTTTGACGAGTCCGGAGAAAATCAGCGCGATTTGTTCTCGGCAATTGTTCATCAAGCACGAACGTATCTACAAAGCACGAGGGGAAGAGACGTGTGATATCGATTACGCGCGCGCGCACGCGACTTGTTTCTTTGCCGTGTTTGTTATCACGACGCAATTGTCACGCGGAATTTGTATTCCGCTTGTTTCGGGGAGAAATTAAGCCGTTATTTCGATTCGAATTCTTTCATGCGATGTCGCGTATTTTTTTTTTTTTTTTTTTAATCCAAAATCGTTCCCGGTCTCTTCTAACAGAACAGTTGTGTTTTTACAGCACACGCGCGCGCGTATGCGATTTTCTTTTTCTGCCCGCCTGTTCCACGCAACGCGACCGCGAGTATATTCGTGTGTTCGACTCGCCGCAGGGAAGGGACGGGATTGCGGACGGCACCTCCTCTCTTCTCTCTCCCCTCAATGTATATGTGTGTGTGTGTATGCAACGACAGTTTTATATAGAAATGTCGAACGAATCACGGTTGCATAAATTCATCGAGGAATCGCAATTTCGTGTTGGCCGACCAGTTAGCAAACCGACGGGAACAAATCGATGCCCTCTGGGCCCAACGGCAAATTAATATAGCTGCCGTCAGGCTCCGTTCGATGATACGCAACAAATTGATGAAATGATTATTGCGCGGACCGATACATTATTAGATGCACCGGGGGAAGGGGTAAAAACGCTGCCATATGCAATTTCGGCTCGTAATTATTCGGCAAGAAATTTATTTATATTTCTCTAAAATTTCACGTTCTACAGACGTTTTTTTCGGAGCTTTGTGTGCGTGTGTATTTACAAAATATGATTGACGTTCTCTGAAATTATTATACGCACTTATTGTTATTTTTCCGGAAAGAAAAAACCAGGAACACACTTCTCCGTGCCTTTAAGTTTCCTTAAAGCTATTTTTATTTTTTTTCTTGTTTCTTGTATGCTTTCTAGTTCTTCACGGCGTGAAAAAGTAGCCTTTCATTTGCTAACCCCGTGCGCATACACACCGTGTACATACATCTCAAATGTGGATTTTTCTCGTCTATTTTCCTCGTAAAAAAAGCGCGTAAATTTAGCGCGAAAATCCGTAAATTTGCACGAAGATTAAATGTAAATATTACGCGATTTTAATATAACGCGGGGGAAGAGGGAGGGAGTGCATAGAAATCGTGTCAATATTGAAAATTAATAAAAAAACTGTTCGCTCATAAATACATAAAATTTTATATTAAAGAGTTAGGAAGAGCTTTGTGTGCGAGGATGTCGAGATTTTACATTTGAACCCAGTGTAACATTTGTAATGGAACACGTTTCCATCCTTACCGGATCTACTCTCTGAAAAAAAAAATTGTAAGATTATCATAACTATAAAGAAATATTCAAAAATCTACATTTAACAATACAAAATTTGAAACAAATACATAGAAATGATTTCGAATCGACAAAATTTGTTCAAAATTGACAGAATTACAATTGTCAGTCAGTACGTGCGCGTTGCGTGAGCAAATATAAATACACAAAGCAGGCGAGGTGTACAATGTCACACATAAACACATGATCTCGCACACCGGCTCGTTACTTTCCACAATATCTTAATGAAATTCTCCCATGTGAAAAGTTATTCGATCGCTCTTTACCACCGCGATTGAAAGACTAATTGGTGCGCGTAATTGACAATTTACGTAGTAATTGACAACAATAGTAATTGACACTCTCAAAACACAACGTAATTTTTCGGCACCTAACCGAAAATACCTATGTTCACAATATGTACAACCGTGTTTCTTTGATATTATTTGGCATTGCTCGATCAAATATAGCGCAACGATATGTTAGTGCGTGGGGTCGCTCGTCTAGCGACCTGGAACTTTCGTTTAATATTCCGTCGTTTAATATTTCGTCGTCACGCGGAAAGAAAGAGAGAGAGAGAGAGAGAAAGAGAGCGAGAGAGAAAGAACTGCGTATAACGACGCTGGTTGAATATAATCGCCAGTTCACTGTTCATCGTCAGTAAAGGCTCGGGTCCCGTTTTACGCTACGCTTCGATGACGACGTCAAGAGAAGACTGCTGAGTGTCGGGGATTTCTATTTTTTGTATTTTCCTCCCCTGCGCGAATCGCGCGGTTTGTTTTTTCCCCTCGCGGCGCTCGTCGTCGTCGTCGTCGTCGTCGTTGGAGTTCCCTAGACAGCGGCGAACCGTGCTGTTGCCGGCAGGTTGAATCGTGAAAACAAAACAAAAAAAAAAAAAAGAAAAATAAAACGCACAGATGGAAGCGGAAAGAACGGCCCTGTTGAGAGGTACGAGCATGACGATTAAGTGAAAAGAGAGCCTGTGCTCAATTTACGAAAGCTCGGCGCGCGCCCCCTTCTCGCGCTGCCCTCTTCCCCCCTCCCCAGTTGGGGGACATTACTCCTCTCTCAAAAAACGCAAGGTACTCAATCACGGTTCTCTTTAAATACTCATCACTCGTTACGCGCGTTAACTAACGAGCTTTCGCATAATTATGCTTGTACATTCATTTGCGCTAGTTTGACGCGGGCGATTATTAACTTTCTACGTGCTTCAGCTTTGAAAATCCCAATTTAGGTAATTTCACGATTTACACGCTTTCCTTTTCGAGATAATCCGACGTTTGGGAGTCATTATCGATTTGTAGCACAAGTTCCATTGAAGGTTCTGCTACGGGGAATCAAAAACAAACCCCTTCGAGTTCGCAATACGAGGTCTGAAACTTCCAAACCCGTAGAAATTAAATTTTTTTCCACATTTAATAAATAATTTTCTCAGAATATACGCGCTTCCCGCGTGTCGTCGACTTCACCGAGTCGTGACTGAGTGAAAGCCGCTCCGACACGTGGATCACCCCGTATCTCGTCTTTCTCTCTCTCTCTCTCGCCTTCACCCTCGTTCCGACCTCGGTCTTCCTTCCGCGTACACACCCTCCACTACTTCCGCTCTGATTTACACGTACTTACGAGCTGCTAAGCCTCTAAGCCTGCACTTGACGGCTAGCATGCAGTAGGTGCTCGGTCGCTCAGCATCGGGGGGAAAAGCTCAAGGGAAGTTTATTAAAGCTCGTCTCCCGACGGCCGAACGAAAGATTTCACATGAATACATATTATCAGCAGTTTAAGCTGGTTCGCATCCTCGGAATTCAGTCACTCTCCTCCTCTTTCTATGCAGTATCTCATAATGCGCGTTTGGGATTCCCCGGATTAACCGGAGAGTTCGGCCATGTTCGATTTTTCGAATCGTCCGAAACTTCGCTTCTGTTTTTTTCGAGATCTCAATCATCCGACGTGTAACAATATGAGACAAACGAGTCTTATCGCATTATACGTCGCTGTAATCCCGATTACAAACTCGCGAGATTTCGCGACTCAGATGTGTGACCTTTGTTCTCTCGTTCCCTGTGATATTGCGAAAACAACATTATTGCGCGCGACGTATTCTCTCGAGATTGAGATCAGCGAGAGTGCGAACGTTTCGCATAACGGGTATTTAACCATTGACGAGAGCAGAAGAGAGAGAGAGAGAGAGAGAGAGAGAACGCGCGTGTGACGTTTCTGTAATAAAGTAAGACGAAGGGAAGCTGCTACGCCTCGTTAGCGCAAGCTTCGCCGTCGTCAGACACGTCGTCGTCGCTGTCACTACGACGCGCTATATAACGACGGAGCAACTACAGAGAATATGTAGCGTTAGTATATATATGTATGTATTTGTATGTAATGTACACATGTGCGTCGTTTAATTAAAAACCTCGTAGAGCCCCGGGAACGTAAAAGAGAAATAATACCGCGTCTTGCGACGGTTTATCCGGCGAGCGTTTCTCTCTCCCGCGAATAAGAGAGAGAGAAGCGAAGGGAAAAACCTCGCAAAAGTAACTGAAAATCCAACTAGTTTCTGCGAAACGAGGACGCGCGGCATTACGTTTTGTAATACTTCATCACAGACGTGAGTTAAATCTTAAGCTCGACGTAATTGCGGCGCACTTCGACGTGGAACGGCGGCTTTGCCGCGGTTCCTTTTCGTCCGCGCGGAATCCCGTCGTCGCGCGATAATTGTGGAAAGGAACGTCCGAATTGTAAGGCGAGTATAAAATTACTGAAAAGACAAAATGTGTGGGTTTCCGAGAAAAATTGAATCCGAGTAA
Organism: Pseudomyrmex gracilis; assembly: GCF_002006095.1. NCBI lineage: Eukaryota > Metazoa > Arthropoda > Insecta > Hymenoptera > Formicidae > Pseudomyrmex > Pseudomyrmex gracilis. The sequence goes on from NW_018020731.1 coordinate 99,837, forward strand.
TAAATTTTTTGATACGTGAAGACCAGTTTGTTATTTTGAGCGAGAGAGAGAGAGAAAGAGAGAGAGATATTGCGATTTTAAATTCAACGGGGAGGTAATATATTTTTTTTCTTATTTTTTTCTTCCGACACAAGATATCTACAGACGGGAAACTCTCGTTAAACGACGATCCGATGTAAGAGCTTGTTAATAAATAGAGGAAGAAGTCGAGAAGCCTGACGCAAAGCCCGACGAACTATGTGACGTCACACAGAACGTCGTCAAATCGGCGTTTAACGAGGTTTTGCAATTGTATCTTTTAACGTGACTTCGCGATCTCCGAATCTTTTCATCTCAAAGAAACGCCGCGATGTATTTTTGAATTTGTCACTTACAACGGCATCGTATTAAACACACAACGCGAACGCTCAACAACCGGAAAAATGTTCGATGCGGAAAGCACATTTGTCTGTTCGTTACATACATTGTTCTAAGTTGCCTATGCGCGTAAGTGAATTTGTTTCGAGGGATGGAACAGCTCACAGAGCACAAAGCGTCTCAAGGTAACGGAATTATACTCGAAATTGGCGGTGCATTACGCGCTCGACGGCGGCCGAAATGTGTGTCGAATTTCCGACGGCGTTTCGCGACCTTCGAAAGAATTTCTTTACGAGACAATTCGAAGGTCTACACGTCGTCGTCGGAGCTCGTTCAAGGAAAACGACTTCTGTATTCGAATAAATAAAGTAAGGTATTAGACACTCCCGTCGCATAAACATCAACGAAAAGCTGCAACGTCGGAATCGATTGTGCAGCTATCGTTAGATAAAGCGATTCTACCGGTGAGCAACGATGCGTCAGCGGGATCGATGTATCGATCGCTGGGGAATGCTCGCGTACGTGCAGTCCTTACGCGGGTTCGCAACCGCGCCAGGAACTCGAAGACGAAATCCGCCGGTGAACCTCGAAACGGCCGGCGGCGGCGATCGGGCGCGGAGTGTGCGGGGATCTTGCGGGCGCCACGGTCGAAGTACACGGCGGCGGTTCGACGAAGATAAACGCCGCGCGGGCCAAGCGGCCGTCAAACGGCGGAACCGAGAAACTCTCAGCGACGGCGACGGGAACGGCGAGCAGGAGCGAGTAGGAGGTGAGAGAGATGGGTGGACAAAGTGGAGCCAGGGAGAGGAAGAGGGAAAGAGAGAGAGAGAGAGTAGTTTGCAGGAAGGACACACGAGGGTGGTTGCGTATTCACGAGGGTGCGGAGGGTGGGCGCAGAGGGGACGAGGAAGGACCGATGGGATGAGGCATGTGCACGGAGGTGCAGGTGCATAGAGGAGAGGATCCGCGTACGGGCGGGTGAGTTGTGCGTACCAATCGGCGGGTGCAGCGTACGTCCGCAGGCACGCAGGAGGAGGACGCGAAAACCGGGCACAGCCCCAGGAGCGCGGAGGAGGTTTCCACCATACGGGACAAAACCGCCCCACGCCGGATCCAGGAAACCGGCGCGCGTCTGGTTGCGCTGAGCGACGGGTGCAACTATCGGGTGGCGCGCGCGAAAAGGGGGTTCAACTCGACTCGACTCGGTGGTGTCGAGAGGGCGACGGAAGACAGAAAGGGTAGAGAGGGAAAATACAGAGCGAGAGGGAGAGGGATCGCGGGAGTGGCGAGGTGGCGTTCGGGGGCGAGCGGCAAAGGGGGTAGGGGGTTTACGAGCGAAGGTAGCGTGGAAGGGAAGGTTGAAGAGCGGCCGAGGGTGTTGGTGGTGGCGGCGGCAGCGGCGGCGGCGGCGGCGGCGGCGGTGGCACTAGTCTTCGGGTGGTGCCGGCAGTGGAGGTAGAACGGAGGGAAGGCGGCGGTGACGGCGACGAACATAAAATCCCTCGCACATGCCTGGTGCATTCATTACGGGGGGATGTGCCCGTGCAGCGTACTTGTCGACCTGCATCCACGGCCACCCTCTCTCTCGTCCTCTCGGTGCCACCCCTGGCTTCAGTCGCGCTCCGCTGCCAACTTGGTGCACACGTCATTCCGTTGGTCCTCCCCGGCGGGTTCGCTCGTACTGTTTGCTCGGCTGCATCGTTGACCGTCCCGTCGTTTGAGATTTACATCGTCGCGCGCGCGCCAGCCACCCTCCCGCGAAACCCGTGTGGTTTGTAATATCGCGCGCGTGCAAAAACACACTTTACGTTACACGACGTTATGTTACGCATCGTCCTTGAATTCGACTGAGATCGCGGAAGTTGTACGTGCGGGAAATGATCGAGACGAGCTGAGAGAAACTCGACGTGCAACGAGAAGAGCGGTATATTGCGCGATCATCAAATACCGAAATTACGAGTGCAAGTTTCTTTTCTCTGTAAAACTGCATATATAATTCACACAAAGTGCGCGAAAATTGAACAAAACTTCGGAGATCTTTACGGCGAGAGCGAAGTGGCCCGCGGCCACTTCCGGAAGAGGAACTTCGTGTCGTCCTAGCGGAAGATCGTCGGTGGAAGATCGTCATCCAGGTGCATCTTCTTCAGCGATAACCAGCGTCCGAGGAAGATCACGACGATTCTACGCGCCGTTCGGAGGCTTCGGGAAGCCGACGGGATTTTACGTTCATGAATTCAAGTAAATCAGGTAAAACGATGCGCCGAAGAACCCGTCAGCGACGTCGATCCGCAAAGATATACGGTACGTCGCTTCGGCGACCGCGATGATCTTTTGCTGTGGCGGGACGGCGTAGCCATCGGCGAAAGATGGTCGCGATCGCCGACGCGCTGTCTGCCGCGACAGATCGGGAAAAGGGCGGGAACGCCGGCGCTAATCCGCGGGGAAGAAATGGGTGGGAGGGGGAGGATTTATCGATCGGCCGATCGACGGCGTTCGCGTTTCGGCCAACAGAATTCTCCCTCTGCGACACAAAATTGTCGTCCTGTCGCTCGCTCGCGCGGACAGAAAAACAAACGACAGGACGACAGCTACGTGCGTCACCACGACGACGCTGCGTCACGTTCGCTGCTTCGCCCGGAAATCGCTCGCTGCAACGAGAAAGTGCGCCGTTGAGTCGCGCTTGTGTCTCGTTTGCTCTTCGTCGTCAGAAGACGTTGCGAACATCCATTCGTACGAGCGAAAAGCGCCGCGCGCCGTGTAAATAAACATAATCGATCGCGAGGGAAAAGGAATCGCCCGAGGAAGGAAATTTGATATACGATAAAATAATTGCGCGTCGCGCTGGAGTAAAGAGAGAGAGAGAGAGAGAGAGAGAGAAGTAACAGGGAATCAGAAATGAAGAAAAAGCGCGGGCGTGAAGTTTGCGTCAGCGGAACGTTGATGGATTGGGCGAGCAAAATTATTGAATATTAATGTCGCAAATCGATATATAGCGCACGCGAAGTGTGCTTATCGGCTCGTTTGAACGCGTCAAAGCGCGGGCACGCTCTTTAGCACGAGGGGAAAAAAATGCCTTTGTGAAGGAGGATTCGAGCGCGCGCTCGGGAGGTCGTCCGGAGGTTGAGTTACGAGAGCTGCGTGGACAGGTGCGGGAGGAACGCTGTTATAAACGAAAAAGGCGGGCGAGGATTCGAATTTCCATACTTTCGCTATTCGTTTCCGCGGCTATTATTGCCGCGGCTTGTACCAGAAACGATACAGCGCGGCGCGTTTCCGATGAAATATACGCTGCACTTGCGAGAGGAACGTGTTTCACAAGACGGTTCTTATCTCGCATTTCCCGTTTCTCATTCGTAATGTACGACAAAGTGTGATATTGCATATTCCACATTTTGTGCGAAAAAAATATCACCCTCTGTTATCGGAAATTCACACAATTTCGTGTAAATTTGCACACGTAACAAATATGTAAATTGACGGGATTTTGTACATTTTCGTTGATAATCGCGCAATATTCGAATTTATTCTTTATGCAAATTATCAGTTTTTTGTGTAAATTTGCACATTTTTTTAATAACATTTTTTATAGCGACGGGTCAACGTTTCGAATATAAATTTTCCACATTCTTCTCGCACATACAAAAAGCAGCATTTTCCGATATTTTATCAAAATAGCATTCAAGCTAGAAAAACAAATTGCAAATAAATTGCGACATTTCGGTCGTCGTGACTGACATCGGTAATTCGCGCGAGTTCGAAAAATCGTGAGAATAACACACAGTTTGGCGATCAGCAGTTCGATCGATTTGTACATAAAAAAAAGTGCGATGTTTCTAATAATAACAACATTCAAAGACGAGAGGTCAGCGAAATGACGAAACAACCTCGCCGTATCATATCTTTCCGCGAAAATGTTAATTGCGATCACGGTAGTTAGTTCTATTTGAACAAGAATAATTAATACCCGCGCTCTTTGACTGCAAAGTACAATATTTGACGATAGCTCCGCGGGGAAATATTGCCATCGATCTCTCGCAATTAATTTCTGCGCGATTATGTCAGCGGTAGTTGCGCGTTTCACGGTGTGTTAATTACAGATGCGGCGGCTCATTAGGAATGCTAACCGACGAATTTCAGCCTCGTATTTCAGCCTTTTTCGCACCTCGCGCCGTGTTCTTTCGTGTATACACGTGGACGTCGAGGTGCTCTCTCTCTCTCTCTGTTTCACTCTTTTTCCCGCCTCTCTCCCTCTTGTCGAGCTTAATTTTTAATCCACCGCATAGCGCGCCGTAGTAAAATAATCCGTCGCTTATTATGCAAATTTAATCGCGCGTTTATCGCAAGGCGCGCTAATCGCGGATAACTTCCCGCTTAACTTCACTATCGCGTGCGAGCGGCAATTGTTCCTTTTCTCTTTTTTTTTCCTTTTTTTTTTATTTCCGCCACAACAAAGAACATCCGCCCTTTGTTTCAACCCGCACGGCGACGGTCTCTCTCTCTTTCTCTCTCTCTCTCGTTCTGTACTTTAATCTTCAACTCGTCGACGACCATTATGTTCTCCGTCGTCGCGCGATCGTCGTCGTCGTAGACGTCGTCGCGGGGAGTGTCTTTTAAGTTCGGGCACCGATTCAAGTCGCGGTTGCCGTTGCCAACCAACGGCAGACAAACATCCATTCAATTCGCCGAAAAGAAGACGCCTCGGCTGACTTTTTTTTTCACGTCTTACGGGGGAAGAGCAAGGGAAACTCCGCGATCGAGCGAAAAAGAACTTGCGGGGCGCGAAAGGGAGTAAAACAATCGGCGACCTTTCCTCGCGATCGAGAACGCTTTTTCGCGCTGAATCCGTGTGACGAATTAACAAGTGACGAGGATGGTCGGAAAATGACTGATAGTAATTTCTGGGTTGTATTAGAAAGGAAAACGAGCACATCTCGCGCGGAGTCGAGTTCGAAGTGGTTCCGGGGGAGAAACTCCCGGGTGAGCTTCTAGTTCTCCGAAGTTGTCGGACTCCCGTCACTTTCACGAGGGCCGTTACTCGCAGCGTCTCAAAGCGTTTCCATTATTCGGAACGCTACTCGGTCTCTCGAGTCATTTGCGGGATGTTTCGAGAGCTCCGCGCTTTCGTGTAACTTGCTCGCGCTTTCTCGCGAGCGTAGTACATGTACACACACACACACACACACACACACACACACACACACACACACACACACACACACACACACACGTCGCGAAGTGGAATTTGGCGCAGCGTCGTTAATGAAAATGTGTGTCGATTTGCGTGTATGTAGCGTTCACGAGAAAAGGGTTGTGCTACACGTTCGAAGAAAATGCGCTTTAAGTGCTCTTCGCCCTACATCGTCGTCCCGCGCGATTGCTCTGCGAATTGCGTCGTCGTCAGGAAGATGCGCGCACGAACTCATAGACGCGTCCTTTTGTCGACGCGGACGTTCTATTCCGGTCGCTTCCTCCGGCCGCGTTATCGCTCGTGTTTGCGTCGCGGACACGAACTTTTAATTCCCGATCGATCCGCTGCGCCCCCGCCGAGGGGGAATCACGGCTGAAAGAGAGGCGCGCGAGAGGCGCGGGAGACTCTTCAGCGTTTACGACGATGAAGACACAAAGAGAAAGAAAAAAAAAAAAAAAAAAGAAAGCCAAGAATCGGGAGAGAGCTTCTATTTTTCTATGTTCCGAAAGCGGACGAAGTATATGTATATTTTTTCACGCCTGTACTTTGCTCAATAGAAAATTCCGACCGAGATCTTTCGATAAATTTTGTTACGACTTTGTTGCGCGATAAATATCAAACTATGACTAGTTTAACTTGAAAGTATTAAAAAAAAAAAAAAAAAAAAAAAAATTGATTAGAGAAATTGATGGTGCGCGCCAAGAAAGACCAAGTTCTCAGCGAGACGCCTACCAATAGATCAAAGAAAATAAACAATATATTTATAGCTACGCAAAACGGGAGTAACATATTGATTACCTACGGTCGGAAAGGTAATAATCGGTTCGAATATAGAGTTAGCTAGGATAGAGTCGGCCTAGAGACTTAGGATTTGCGGGTGCGCGCGCAATAAACCAAAAAACTACGTTTCGCCGTTGATTCATTCGTCGATGGAAGAGATCGCGAAAAGGCGCGAGGGCGCGCCTGCTGCGCGTCGAAGATCTACGCGCTGAAGATCCATCACGTGGTCTCATCCGGAAGATGAGGCCCGCCCACACACAGCCTCGCGTTGCTGCGGCGCATCGATCGCTAAAATGCACTTCGACGTGCTGCGACGACGAGTCGGACACACTTCCGGCCGTCGACAAAAGGCCAAGGTCGCCTAACGGCGCGTGCATTCACGGCAATGCCCCGGCCGCTATCTCTCTCGCCGGCGAATAGGACGCAGACAGGTCTGTTTCCAAAAATAGAAAAGAGAAACGATTGCCTCTTCCAGCGTGACTTTCTCTCTCTGGAAAATAATTGTCTTTTGCACGAGAATGCCGTTTCGAACGAATAATAAATGTGCTTCTTTTTTTTTTTTTTTAGAGAATGTTATTGCACAGGTCACGTATATTCAGAAATTTTATCAGACGTAATTAAGAAAACTAAGAGGAGAAAAGTTTTTTTGTTTCCGAGAAGATTCTCGATGAATGTGTGCCACGTTGCGATTCGCAAGGTTTTTGCTGTTAGCCATCTGCCAATCTGCCAACTCGCGCTGATGCTCAAGATCCAGCGCGAATTGTAACGGTTTCTTAAATATTAACATCGCCTCGGCCGATTGCTTCGTCGGGTCGGTGATTCCGCTTGTAATAAAAAAAAAAAAGCATATGACAGAATACCGATTACATAACTTTGTTATAACTTGCACGTTAATAACGTACCGGAGAAAGAGAAAAGTTTTCTTTTTCTCCGGCCGCGACATCCTCGGACGTGTTTGAATAGACGCGACGTGTAATTAAAGTTTCTTGTAATTGGATTCGTAACTGTAGAAAAAAAAAAAATTCGCTTGTGTGTGAACAAGCGCGCGCTATGGATTCACACAATTGACTCACATGTGTCGAGCGCTTCGTCTTCTTCGAGGAGTTATTAAACGTTAATATCGTTCCGGTCGTATCTCTTGAGCCAAACGGGAGGAGTAAACAAACGGGAGGGAGAAGAGATGCGCACGCAGCTTTCATATTCCACAATTAATGTCTCATTTAAGGGAAAACGAGGAATATTGCGACACGGAAGTAGGAACAATTAGGACATGTCCGTGATTGCGAAATGAATTCCGTTTCTGGCAAAGTTCTGGGATTTCTGAGCGCGGTATTTAGGAAACAGAGTTGTGTGAAATGCACGATCGAGCACTTTTTTTTTTCTTCTCGTCATTTGGCGCGACCGTTTCTCGCCGATTTTATCTCGAAGATTTTCTCGAACGATGTACTGCTACTTTATTAGAAAAAAAAAAATGACGATTATAAAGGCGCGAAAAGACGGAATTTTTTATTTAATTTTTATCGCATTGAGGATTTTTTTAAAAAATATGCGCGCGGATTTATGTTACGTGCTCGCGAATCGGCTTCCGCTAACGAAAGCGGATTAAATGTGTTAATTGTTCAACGCTTGTAAACTCATGTTGGGGAAACACACACCCGGGAATAGAGATTTAACAATTTTCCCCGATACGCCTATTGATTTGGCACGAATAACGCTATTACCGTTCCACAAAGAACGAAGAGAGCTCAAATTAATATCAGAAATTCAGCGATTTGCGCGAAATTACCGTTTATTGCGGTTAAATGAAGCCAAAGGGTTTCCGGACGAGAGTAGTGGCGATTTTCCACACAATGGAATTTCGCGTGGAAAACCACGCAAAGTTCTGCAGAATTTTTCTTTCAACATGTCGGTGGTTCGTTAATGAGGTTGGGTTTTGTTTTGTTTTTATTTTTTACGATAATTGCAGTGAGCATCGAGGTAAAAAAAAGAAACGGAGAGAAAAACGTAAGGTCGAAACGCGCGCGCGCGTGCAATTTTATTTTATTTTTTTTTTTTTTTTGTGCTGCAAAAACGCGTTTTAAACCGAATGGATGAAAACCGCGTGAGAACATCTTTTGCGAAACGGCGTGCTGTGCGTCTCGACGACCAGTATTTACGTTCCGTCTCTTTTCCTCAAAAAGTCTAGCGAATTTTTTTATTTCCCGCACTTTAATCAACGGCGATTTTTTTTTCTTGTCTTCTTTTTCGGCGTTATGTAAAAAAATATATTCTTTTTGTGTTCAAAGTGCACACGTGTATATATATATATATATAATTGAAGAGACATAAAGCAAGATTTGTTTGTGAAAGACTTGAGAACACGCGTTTCGTTTCTCGGATAATTACCAAAAAGAGGGATGAAAAGAAACCGAAACGTATAACAGAGACGCGCGTTCTCCAACTTTTTGCCGCAAGCTTGGCGCTGTAATTAACGTATGCATTAAATTGAATGCCAGACCGCGGCGGGAGAATAAGTAAATTGAGTTACTATATTAAGGAATTGCTATATTCCCGAGGTTCGCGCGCGCGAACTGCTCAAATGTAGAAACCGCCGCATCAACTCTGTTTCTGAATACTGTAATCACTTGATGCGCTTGGGTTTGTATGTGGTTTACTGAAATCAGAGCGCGCACGAGAAAGTGTAATTTTACTGGTGCAGTTTGCGATTAACCGAAAAAAAAAAATTTTACATTTTCGCGGTCCAAATTTGACGAAAACATTGACGCCGTTCACCGGCCCTTTACCGACCCTTTGTTTGTTGATCTGTTATCGTTTGTTGATAACAAAAATAAACCTTTTTTTGCGCAAAAACAAATTTCGATCGACGTTTCAACAAATTTCTGATCGATCAGTACGTGCATCAGCGGGCAAATGCAATTTAATATTGGTCATTAAGATTAATAGCGTTTTAAATTCAAATGTGTTTCTCGAAGAGAGAAGATAGCGCTCGACAAACAAGAGACGAAATAAAAACGAGTACTTACAGTTAAAAAAATGTTCCACATGTGCGAAAGTAGATTTGAAATTTTTCCGTATAAATCCGCGCGACAATTAACGCGCGACAACAATTTCTCACGTTAATTGTTTTCCGGTTTGAGCGCGCTTGAGTATTGATCGGTGTAGCGAGAGCCATGGACAACACATTACGATGTAACGCGCGATGTAACTCGACGAATTGGCGCGTGGTGCGCTATCGCACGGCTGACGTGCGAAGGTTAAAGTCGGCATTGCAGATCGACGCGTGTCGCGCAATAAAATCTCGCGAGAATGACATTAGCGGACTGATAATATTAATTCCGCGTGAATATGTTCCCGTAAACGAGGCCTGGTGAGGTATCGGTTGTGTCGCGCACACGTCGAAGCGTCTCGTACACGAGTACGCGGAGCACGTGGCCGAAAGCGCGTTTGAATTCGGGCGCCCTTCGCGCCATTCCCCGGCAGATGCACGAAGGTCAGTATTTTAAAAATAAGGCCGCAGGCATTGGTAGATTGGTATGGCAGTGGCTGTTAAGGGACGGGTGGCGTTGTAATGGCAAAAAGCTTGCGAGAGGTGAGTAATCCGTAGGTGTGCGTTTGTGGCGAAAATATAATTTGCAGTGCGTGTTTGTGCGGCGCGTTGGCACACGGCGCGGATCATAAGCGACGCGAACGAGGTATCACGCGTAACTGTTAGCGAAGTGGTTAGAAATCGGACATCGGACGAAATCGAGTTTCGCGAAGAAGGCTAGATGAGCACGGCCGACAATGGCGCCCAAGCATCGCGAATATTGACGTTTCCGAAAACATTTATCTCCGAGTATACATCATCGGATCGCGATCGCGTGTGTACGCGCGGACGGGAACACAGACGAGGGGGGCCACATGTTATATTGCGTCGCGATTAGTGAAACGAAAACGTCGCGACGGCGCGTGTCATATCCCATCGCCTAGAAATCCGGGCGCGCGCTAGTTCGATCGGGTGCGCAGGTTAAAAAATGTTGTCTGCACGTATAGTAGCGCCGCCTGAACCCTGTAGGGTTTTACAGTTAGACTGCAATGTGGCACATTTGCAGTAGAGCGTTGGACCTGTACGGAGATAGATCGCGACTTGATCAATCAACAGATATATAGGCAAAACCAGGATAGAGGCGATTGTGCGCAGAGCAAGTTTGTGAGTCAGGCTAGTTTAGGGTTAGGAAAATGGTTAGAGGGAGAAGGGTTATGCCAAACAGTTAGTGGCCTTTGGTAGGAGTACAGCTGATTTTTTGTACACAGTTTGAGGGGACCTAGTTTGGTTGTAGGGTCAGGATTGGAGATAGACAAGATGGACCAGCAGTACTGTCTACGTTGGAACAACCATCCATCCAACCTTACTGATGTTTTGAGCTCACTGCTTGCAAGAGAAGCACTATGCGATGTTACTTTGGCCTGTGTCGGAGACACCTTCAAGGCGCATCAGACTATACTCTCGGCTTGCAGTCCTTATTTCGAGCATATTTTCCTACAAAACACCCATCCTCATCCAATCATATTCCTAAAGGATGTCAATGACGCTGAGATGCAGGCGCTGCTGCATTTCATGTATAAAGGCGAAGTCAATGTCAGTCAGCACTTACTCCCGATGTTCCTCAAAACTGCTGAGGCGCTGCAAATCAGGGGCCTCACTGATAATAACACTGTAAATCACAAGACACAGGAAAAAAGTCCATCACCAGAGCCAGAAATGCAAACTGGAATCAGGGATTCGCCTAATCTCCAATCACAATCTGAGAAAAAGAAGCGTAGACGTTCAGGCAGCTATGATGTTCCTCTTTCTACTCCATCTAATGAAAGATACTTATCCCCTCCCCAGGTATGTGTAAATATTTGTTTTCTTTGGTCTTTTTTTAATCATACTATATACAGTAGGCGACATCTTGCTATCCATTTTTTTTAATTCCTGTATACACAGACACATATATATATGTATGTATATATACCATATGTGACATTTTAAAATGTGTAACATATTTACTGTTATAATATTGTTTTTATCAGAAGAAAACTACTGTACCAAATGTATATATATGATACAGTGAACTTGTTAAGGATATAATAAAAAGATCAAATATAGGGTATTTAAAATGTTAGTTGATACAATGTAAACATAAGTTTAATTTTATCTCACTGGTCTTTTTATGTAACTATATCATATTTATAACAATATATAGACAATATGTTCCCCAGTTTGATACGCATGAACTTTATGAAAGGAATGTATTTATATTTTTTACTATAAACAAAATATAATAAAACAAAATATAAACAATATATATAAACAATTTATAATATATTTACTTAAATATAAGAATTCATAAGATGTTCAAAACACTTTTGTGTGTGTGTGTGTGTGTGAGATTAAATGAATATTAATATTGTTCTTTATTTATATATGGTAGACTGGTGCTACCGGTTAAAATTCTGTTTGATTGTGATGCCATATATCATTATCAATGAATTATACATATGTATGTGATTATTCAGCTTTCCAAATAACTGGTAACCTTCAGAAGTTCAGACTAAAAGCCAATATTTAGTGTATAATTTATGAGACAAATATTATCATAAGATAATTTTGATATTTTTTTGCATATTTTAACTTTACCAAAACATATGTAAAACATGTGTGTATAAATATTGATATATACATACGCATATATATGTATTATTTTATTCAAGCCTAAGTTAATTTTAAGTTTTTTGAGAATATATTTATAAAATCTTCATAATGCTAAATATTTTAACAAGACATATATTTAAATATGAAAATGGCAAATTAAATATAGAATTCATAATTTTATAAATATAATACATAGAATAATTTTTATTTATAAGAAGTTAGAGATATTACACTAAAAAAATGTTCTTTTAAATGTAAAATCAATTTCCTTGACAAGAAATGTTCTGCAAATTCTTGAAACCTATAATTTTGATACTGAAAAATTTAATTCTCAGACAAGATGAAAGAGAGTTTTTTTGTTTGATTATTTTGTTTTTAGACATCCCCTCAGTGCAGTTATAAGTCAAGTCCTCCTATGATTACGAAACCGAATAATGCCATGGGAGCTGAAATGGAAGATGGTGGTCAACCTATATCACCTGCAGCTCAACCGCAACCTGTTCTAAAACAGGAGGTGGATCATCATTTGTCCAACTTTCATGACAATATGCCCCTCTTTGTAAGTAATTCTCTATGTTTCACGCATTTATTGTTCTACTGTATTTTATCAGTTTTTTTTTATGTATCTTGCACCCACATAATAGCACACATATATGTGTTTGTAGTTATTTAACTTTCACGTGAATACACACTTTTAACACAGCAGTATGCTAGACATGCAAGTGAATATTAATTTTATTTGCATTGTGTTTTAGATCGCATGATTTATGTTACATATGTATGATATTGTATAAATCTATTGCACATGTGTATTATTTTTATTTTTATTAGAAAGAGAGAGAGAGAGAGAGAGAGAGAGAGAAAAGAAAATGATTATATGATAAATATTCTTAATTGAGATTTGTATTGATACAATTGAGAAGGAAGTAGAATTCTTATCGATATATTTATCGTGATAACGGGAACGATAAAAAAAGATAAGAATGGAGAGAGTGTTTATGATTCTACTTCCTTATCTAAAATTTATATTTTGTATAAACAAAAAGCCGTTTTAAGTTTTGTTATTTTGCATTTTATCACATTTTACTCACAAACATTTATAATTTATCAAACATATATTTAAAATAAATTTATATGAAAACTAACAGAACACAATGTAAATACACTGTGATGTAATACACATGTGAGATGCTTGAACATTACGTGGTGTAAGATGTTTGTGTAACAGTAGTTTGATATGTTATATATATACATAGAGATATAGTAAACTCTGTCAATAATTTCTGATGTATTTCGTCAACAAACGTCAGAAAGTATTAGTGCAGGCAATAGGTTATTGCAGCATGCACAATTTTGAAACTCCCCTCTTCTTAAAATATTTTTTACTTCACACTTGCATGTTCTCCGAAGACGCTGCGTTTACCTCTTCTCGCTTAGAACCGCTTTTGTGAATGAGGTGCGAATGAAGTGACGTATCATAATATTTCCAATAACGAAGTTTCGTTACTGCTCCCACTACCGACGACGATTACTCATACTCATCGTCTTACAAACTACTCCGACAAAAAAAAAACAGAAACACGGGAAGGAAGGGATTCTCTAATTAAAAGATCACGGAACTGATTTTTCGTGCGCTAAAAGAAAAAGAGAAGAAAAAAGCAAAAAAAAAAACGAAAAAAAAAAAGACCGGTCGAAATATGTTGATATCCTTTCCTTCTCTGTTGACAGACTAATACGGAGTGGGAGGTTCAGAGAGGTGGGAAGAGTGTCGAAACTATGGATGTACAGAACATGACTTCCAATCATCCAGATTCGGCTGTGGTGCAAGTTTGTCGCGAAAGTGCCGTCACGGCCGGAGACCTGACTTCTCTACGCGTTGATATATCGGAGACTGCGTCCGAATTCTGTGCGAATTTGCATAATCCGCTAAATCAATTCGCATCCGTGAACTCGCGCCGTTCGTGTAAAAATAACAATATCGAGGCAATTCAATTTTACGAGACCGAGTGCGATCCGAATGTTAAAGTAGCCGAGAACATGGACGTACATGGGTCGCTGCGAATTAATCAGGAGTCGGGGATATCCGTAATTCAGTCGACCGTGTGCGCGGCGAACTTGCAACGTCTTACTCCGCAGAGCAGAAAAGCCGGTAGATTCAGACTCGGGTGGCTAGACATGTATTCCTGGCTGCAGTACGACGAACGATCGAATCTTATGTTTTGCAAATACTGTAGAAAGTGGAGCGAATCCATACCAGAAATTCGCACTTCGTTCGCGGCGGGAAATGGCAATTTTAGACTCGAGATTGTGAACCACCACGCTAAGTGCAAAGCACACAATCTGTGTGTGGCTAAGGAACGTGAGGCGAAAAAGAGTTACCCCACGAAAACGTCTTAGCTATTTTTCACGGCAATCGAGTTCTTTCTCTCACATTCTTTTTTTTTTTTTTTTTTACATCGTACACGTTTATTCTGTGTGTGTGAATCTATGTGTGATCTATTTTGCGTTTAAACAAATTAAAAAAACAACGGTTTTGCGTTTTCTCTCTCTTGATAAATTAATTTGTAATATTTACCAAATATTATATTTTTATTGTATATCTACTTGCACGAAGCACGTATGATTTTATTGGATTTTATTCTTATCTGTTATTATCTCATTATGTTCGTTATAAATGGTGGCTCAACAGATGTTAGAATTGTTATGTCTATCTGTTTGATCGCATTTTATTGCTGATACTGCGAATTGTATTCGAGATCCGTGTTTCTTATTACATAATTTTATTCAAGTTACTGTTGCACGACAAATATATAAAAGAAATATAATGTACATTATGTATATAAAATAAATATACAATGTATATATGTAATGTACGTTATTTGTTGTTGAAGAAATAATATGATCGTGTTGGTATGTTAATATTTTATTCGCGCGATCGCATGCGCACATGTGTAGTTTACAAAGATGTCTCGGTTTGCTGTGTGGGTACGTGTTCATCTATACGTACACACACACATACTTGTGTACATAAATGCATATAATGCATTGATTGTGTAAAATACATAAAAATATCGACTACCGTTTTTATATTCGGAAACGCACATAGTGTGTACGGAATTTTAATACGGACAACGAAGTATAAAAATTTGTTAAATTATGTTTGCAATAGTAGAAGGTAACAGACACAGGATATTTTTGAAATAAGAACCTGACAAGAGTGATTTGCATTTCTTAAAAAGCTGTTTACGTTGTAACTACACAATGCGTTTTTACATATTTGTTGTTATGTTTGAACGAAGATTTTGTGTAAAATATGAAAAAAAGTAAAGGTATATATAATATATACATATGTATATACGGATATAAATATTTTTTGTGTGATAGATCTTTACTTTGGTTTTATGAAAAAGAAATAAATATTATTTAAAAAACAAATTTTTTAAAATCAAAAATCACTAAATGTCCGATCTCTCATCCAAATTAACCTAAAGCTGGTATTATTCTAATATAAAAAAAGTTTAGTAAAAGTAGTTTTTGATTAAGGATAAAAATAGTGAGACATTGATTTTTTTGTTAAAATAATAATCTTGAATGAAACTATTTAAAACTATTTATGAATTAGTATTCCAAGTTTCTTACATTTCTTACACACGTTTCTTTTAAGTTTTTATTTGAGTTACATAATATTTTACGATGTATGTTCGTGTTATTGTTCGATTACTCGAGAATTTGTTCAAGATTTTATTGGTTGACAAATGTCTTCCGAGTTTAATACGAGACTTAGAAGAGTCGCGCAGATAAGAAGAAAAAAGTTCACAGTGAGAAATAGATTACATATTGCGAGACGCAAATAATTTTCATCTTACAAAAAATCGATTTCTGATTAAATAAAATGTGTGTGTGTGTCAATGGTACATTTATAGATCAATAGTACATCTATAGTCGGCGTGGTTACTTTTATGTGTAACCTTATCGTGTGCAGGCTCATCCTGTCGGACAGATGGGCGAAGAGGGAGGGGCGACGGCTGGAGCTCTTGCTGACGGTATTCAGGCTATGGAATCATCGGACTCTCACCACCCGGAACTACTCGACGGACATGATGGTAAGAGTTGCACACACATATATCAAAAGAAAAACAAAATACAGAGTTTTCCGACCAAAATTTCGTTTAGATTTAACATATTTCTCCTTCGCGCGCGTTTTCGACGCAAAAACCGACTTCGCGATAGATGCGAAGATAATTATCCGGTATTATCTCGTGCATAAAATGATGCGTAATTGAATTTTCCAAAACCACGATATTATTCATGGGATTCAGCAAAGTGTCATCATGCCGTAAAATATCGCGTTTAATTCTCGCAACAAGCTCGTTGGTCTGGTGATGAACGATCGTTATCCGAATGGGACGAGGTGGGAAGGGAGGGAAGAAGAACGGTCCGTTTGTGACACTCGAAACGTGTGGGAAATATGTTACATCTAAGAAATCGAGGGAGATCTTGTGCATGCACATTTGCAATGGATTTTTGAGACACGAGTCGAGTCGTACGTATAGGTGTCGTACGAAAAACAAACATCCCTCTATTTCCAAATCTGGCAAATTTGTGTAGTTTGAGTGTAAATTTGTTTTTTTTTTTTCTAGAAAAGTTTTATCAAACACTTTCTGTACATATATTTATACACATATATGTACATGTATATATGTATATGCGTATATATGCATACATACTGACACGCTCTATATGTGCGTATGTACATATATATATATATACATATACATATATAATTAATTAATGTATATTACATGAACCCTTGGTGTTGTGGTGATGGTATCGTGCATTTGCTATCGTCATTGTGGTAGTTTTTATAATTCACACGTGTTGTGATATTTATATATATGTATATGTGTGTACATATACACATATATATTTATACAGAAAACACATATAACAAAAACTCTCGTTGGTTTGGGACATGGTTGTATATCAGCAAATGGACTGTACTCCTAATCCTCGTTTTTGTTTTTTTTTTTCCTTTTTTTCCTTGTGTCTCCGAGATTGCGATGGTGTGTGGGTTGTGCGTGCGAACTGGCTGAGTTCATCTCGCTGTTTCTCTCACACATGCGCGTGCGCATCCGCGTGCAACACATTTTAACGAACTCCATTTGAGCGAATGCGTGCAAATGTATGTCCCGTGTGTGCGAGATGACGTGTACATACGTGTGTGCCGTATATGTATACATATGTATGTATATTCCATATATATGTGTATATGTATATGTATATATATTGTTGCGCCCGCGCGCTTGTATATAACTACGAGATCAATACGAAACCCTATAAAGGTAGTAGTTTTAAACAAGAGCGCAATATATCGCGGCAATATATATTGCAGCCCCGGGCGCAACAATATTAAATGTAGTCATACACACGGCATATATGCGTACCGATTGCGTGTCCCGTTTCCCGGGCGCAAGACATACGCACATGTGCAATTTCTATGGCGGGACTCTGTGCATGTTTTTTTTTACGCTGGTTTTTTTCTAGTCTCTTTTTTATACATACGTATATATATATATATATATATATATACATATATATATATATATATATATACACCTTTTGCCGTATCACCGTGCCTAAGCGATCTTGATCTTATATTCTCACGTCTCTCTTTGCGCTCTCTATTATGTTCGTTTCGGAATATATATCTTATACAAGTGAACGAGAATAGTAGCAACAAAATGTGCAGTGTTGTTGCGCATCGCGCGTTGCGCAATCCTGTCGGCGGTTGCGTTTAATATAAAGTTGCTGCGGCTGCGGGAAAAATCGCGCGTTACGTAAGATATTTTCCGTACGTAATACACATGTACGCCGTCTGATAATTGTGCGGTATCGAGAGATGAAACTTGACGACGCGCGCGCGTGCGGCTTTTGTTCTTCTACTTGTAACTTCCCCGATTGAACATAACGACTGATTAATATTTCAAAATTTATGCGCGCGGTTTAAATTATTGTTTGTTTTTTTTTAAAAAAGATGAACTGCAAACGATGTTTGGAAGAGCAAAGATATCACGACGTAAAAAAAACGAGTAAGATCCGTCGTGTGAGCATTTAACTGTTTGGTACACGAAGTAATTCAATGTTGCTCTTCGAAAATGTAGACTCGATGAGAGCAGAAGGTCACAGTCTACTGATTTTTATTGTCAATCTAAGGCGCGTTGCAACAGAAATATTTTCAACGTGAATATTTTTTTATCTCGTTCGACACGTCCGAAATATAAGAATAATCGGTTGGCTCGGGACACGCGGCCGAAACGTTCCTGATATTTTGTTTATGTAAGTTCGATCTTATTTACACATCTTTATCTTACACTTTGCCTACTGAATATTTATTTCCACAATATATATTGGACCAACGCGGCTGTTCGGCGAGGAAGGACGGATCCAGAGATTTATAACAATCCCACTCTTTATTAACAAATGTTCACCTTGAAACGCACTCGCAGATTTTTTTTTCTGAGAAAAATATTTCACAATATTGGGAGATCGAGAAGATACTTTTATACGTGTGTCAGACGAATTTATGACAAAAAAAAAAAAAAAAAAAAAAAAACATTCCTAACCAAAGTACCTTCCATCGTTTATTCGCATTAATACATGTCACGCTTATTTATAGTCACTTGACTCTCTAAGTCATCGCGCATCATCGATGCATTAATAATAGTAATAATTCGCGATACCAGGAAAACTCTCGCAGCTCTCGTCAGTTTTTTTTCCTTCTAACGACGATCGCCGAGAAAAACTAAGAAAAATATGTGCGCGACTGGGAGCGCGCTCATCAAATCGATTTTGTTGCTAACACTATTCTCTGTTTATTCTCTCCCTGTGTGTTTGATGTTCATCGGCGCGTCGTCGTTATCGACGTTCACTCTATTGACATATTCTCGAATTACATACATTTCATCATACACACCTACATACATACATGCATATGTAATATAATCAACCGAGATGTTACATGAGCCTTGTGCAACACAATCGCGAAATGCACGCGTCCGATTGGTCCGTGACGACGACAAACTTGATCTGTATATGTACGTGTGATTGCGCGGTGATTACGAGTTGGGGACAAAGTTGATAGTCCGCGCGTTCGCGTTTCTTTCGAAGTTCTGCGAGAGCATATTCATCACGTGAGATGTCACGCTACACAGAGACTCAAGTTTTCCTCATTGAGATTCTCTACGTAGGTAGGAGATTGATTTTCTGTCTGGTTTTGTTTTTTTTTGTATGATTTTTTTGTTTTTTAGTTTCAACGTTTCTTTACTTCTTTGTGTCTCTCTCTTTCTCTTTCTCTCTCTCTCCTGTGTACGTATTGTGAAAGTATGTTTACTCTCTCTCTCTCTGTCTCTCACTCTTTCTCTCTCTCTTGGAACGCGATGATATGACGTATAGTAGAATATTGCATTTTTTCTCATGGTATTGACATTTGCTACATGTGGGTAATTTTTGACGCGAGATATAAAGAATATGCGGGGAGACCGAAGGTCTTAAATGGGATCTGACCAATTTTCTCTTGTGTTTCCGCGCGACGAAACGCCGCGAGATATCTTTTATTTATTTGAATATTTATTTTCCGGGTAGTTTTTTTCTTTCTCCCTCAGTATTTATGGAAACATTTTGTTTCGTCGTTACGTTACTGCGTTTGTTTCTCTTGTGTGCGGGAGCGCACGCTGTTTCTTCCTGTATATTCCGAGCGTTTCGTAAACACGAGGGAAAATCAAGCAATTCCGTTTAAGTACACATCACCCTGTATAAATACAAGTGTGTGGTATTTCGTTATGATATATATATATATATATTTATATATTTTCTTGTTGACTTGGAACGTAATTGAGAGATCTTCTCTTCTCTGCAACTATATTTGAAAGTAGAGTATGACCTTTTCGAAAAAAAAGTATGCAGAATGTTTAATTTAACGTTATCATCCAACTTGGTGTTTTTTTTTTTCACCTCCGATCTCGCGTTTAATACGGTTTCGAGAAATTTTATTGTTTTTTTCAACAAGTTCAGTTGGCAATTAATTTAATTTCAAAAACATCCGGGAAACGTGTCTGTGAAATATATAAAAACGCGACTGTCATTGCGATCGAATTTTGTACAAGCTTTTCAAAGTGTACTTTGAACGCTAAATAATTAAAAGAGCCATTAATAGCCGAGGCTTAATTGATGGTCGTTCGCGTTTTAATGTTTACGTGTAATTCTGAGACGATCAACGCGACGAAAGCGCGTCTACAATTTATTAACGTGGTTATTTTTTCGTCAATTGTCAGTCGTTTTGTATTATAAAGGGAATTTATTAAAAGAATATTCTTAATGAAGATAGGTTGAAACGAGAAAAGAAAACAATAGGATAACGAAAAGAAAAAAGTGATAACGTTAAATCGACCATTCTTTGAAGTATCTTGGGATGACAATAGACAGAGTTGGCACATTAGTTAGAGACCATGATGGTAAAAATTTTACTGAAAACGGGACGATTGTATTCCAGGCACGACAAGGACTTTGAAAAACGAGAAGAGTTTTAATAAAGACGATCACGCTAAATTCGAACACTCGCAGATACTCGGCGCGGAATGCTGCAAGGTCTGCGGCAAGAGCGTGTCGAACCTTAAAAAACACATGAAATCGCACAACCCTGACAAACACACGTGTCACATTTGTCTGATAACGTTGACCAGGTCTGACAATTTGAAAAGGCACATTAAGCTAAAGCACAGTGTGCAAGAAAGCTCGTACAGTAACAGCAATATACAATTGAAGCACTTTTTAGCCAAATCGGACTCGAGATCATTTCACTTGACCTAATAGTAATTTAATGTCAACAACGATATGCGCAATATCTGTGTGTCCGTGCGTTCGTGTGCAAAAATCGTAATTAATTGCCAATTTCTAAATTAATTATTAATCTGACGTCGTATGCATTTTCAAGCGTATATCACATGCATAATACATATACCGCAGGTATAATTTATTATTTATTCCTATAATCGTATAAGATCGTAGATTCGCGATGCGAAATTGCGTTCTCGTAAGGCGAGAGCCGGCGCGGCTCGCGATTTCGCAACCAATTAGCATTAATTTTTGTCACATTAACTTGTCTAATGCGCGAAATAAGAAAACCATGGAAAATCTCGTCGCACCGGTATGACGTGACGTGACGGGTATCTACATCGTAGAGAAAAAAAAGTGCGCCGTATCGCGCGTTTATTTTATTACACACACATATATATATTTAAATTAAATTTTAAATAGAATCTCTATATTTTTATTCTCTTGTGCATCTACTTATTAAGTATTTAAGATGCGAGATCTGTTCCTTTTTGCGTGCCCAAAAGAAAAACCAATGCCCGTAAGATCTCTTCGTAGCAACTGCCGAGTACAAAAAAAAGCGTATACGTGCTCTACCTCTTAATCGTCGTGTGTCGCATGAGTCGCGCGCGTATCTCTCCTTTTTTTGAAATGAGAAAGACGCGACTTCAAATCTCACATAAATCTCCTCGAATCGCTCTCTGAAAGAAGAGATTCGCGGCTTTCCGCAACTACAGAGATGCTTCCAATTCCCAGATCCTCGGCATCGTTTGCGACACAAAAGTATTCTTAAAACAACTATTTTATATAAAGTATATTTTATTACACGTAAATTTATACCTTAGAAATAATACACGTAAGTTCTTTTTGAAAAGATCTAAGTATAAAGTTTGTGTGTTTCACGCGAGAAACGTGTGTATCGCGCACGAACTATTAGCGTGTTGGCTTGTATGGATGTCTTTTTTTTTTTTTTTTTTAAATCAGTATTTTGATCTTACACGCGTGAAGAGTTTCGCATCAATTTGAAATTGTCTATATTGAATCTCGGGGAGAAAGAGACAATGATGAGAGACAGTATTACATTTAGAAGATATATATATGTATATGTATATACACATATATACATATATATACATAATATCATTATATAACATATAATATACAAATATATAATATTATTGTATAAATTATCATATATAATACAATGTACGATAATTTATAAAATCATTAATATTATATTGTAAGATTACAATTAGTATTGATAATTTTTTTCTCAATTATACTTAGAGTCGTGTGTAAAAGTAGATGTACGATTGTCTTTCGACGTTTCGCGGAAATTGGTGCGAAACGACGTTCCTCGTCGATGCGTGAGAGAGTGTGAACTTACGTCGTAATATATATATACACAATACATTTTTATAAATATATAATAATGTAGGTTGTGAAAAATCATGTCGAAGACTGATTTCTTATATGGGTCGCAGAGTGGCTCCAATATATAGTCATGAAACTAGTCTCGCAGGCTGATAGGATTGTAAAGGAAAAAAAATAAAAAATAAAAAAAATACAAAAAAAAACGAGAAAAGACAGGCTTCTCAGGAGAGCTCGTTTGTGGTGCCTTTCGTTTAAGTACAACGAGAAAAATCGCTTATCAGTGACTAAAGATAAATAGTAATTATTATAAGCGACAACAAAACTCACCTTCCTTCCTAACATCCTCCGTTAGGCGGCGCATGGTCACACGTTAGCCCTCGATCGCCCTTTTTTTCCGACGTTTCCGCTCGTCGTGGCTCCGGGCGGGAATGGCACCGAGCCAGTTGTTTTTTTACTTACATTCTTTCTCTATTTGCAGATGTGACACTTTTAGCTCTTCGTGCCATTGAATTCGCGCCAATATCGGTCGTAGATCAGGCGAGCATATCGGTAGTTTTTCGAAGAGAACATGCGGGGACGCGCGCGCGTAAGATCATTAACCGCCCATCCGTTCGACACCCGGTGTTAAAAGCTCGATAATAAAGTCGCGTCGTTTGCGAAACTTCTATTCTCCTCAGATGGCAAACGACTGCCGGTGCCGGCTCTTTCATCCGGGCTCGACAAACACGTGTCGATTTTCGAACGCGAGAATATCACACACAATCCATTGTGTCAGATGTTGCGCCAAAAGATGACGACGGATAATAATGATTCAGCGCGACTATGATCTCTACAAATTTTTAAATATAAATTCGCGCAAAACCGACGCGGCCAACTTTTGCTATCTGCGCAATTCCGCGACAAAGCGACGTCGCGGTTTCCACGAGGGAATGCATGCAATCGCGAGTTTGTTGTTCTCGTTCTCTCTTTCCGTTTGTGTGTTTTTGTGTGTTACGCAACAAGCAAGTGCTTGTCTCGCGTTTCACCGGACATACTCCGACGACGTTTCCGGAATTGTGACCAAAAAAAAAAAAAAAAACAAACAAACAAACAAACAAAATAAAATACGCTCGGAATTCGCAGAGAGAGCGCACGGAATCTGATTGCCTGTTCTGGTGCACGTGCGTTAATTTCGACCAGTGACACGGTCGTCGATTTTCCGAGACGCAATTATTCTTCCGTTCTTCTTTTTGAATTCTCGTCTCGCGACACGCCTTGAAAAATACGAGTGTAGTTGAAACTGGTAAACCTTTTTTTTTTTTTTTTGTTCGAGAACTAGACCCACCGGGTCGATCTCGTTGCCGCAAATGGTGAAAGTTGCAGAAGTCTAAAGTGGCGCACACAGTTCCGACAGACGCGACAAATAATCTATTTTTTTTTTCTTCCTGATGTATACCAGTTGTCAAACTAATTCACGCAACAGCGCGCGACGCGCAAGAAAAATTGTCTCTTGACGAATTATTCAAACCGTCGGCGCGTATTCGCCGAGTGCAGAGCGTGTTCGAGAGGGAGAAAAGGGGGAGAGGGCACACCGAGTGTGTGCTCTCCTCCCCAGACATTTTGTACGCGGAATTTGGAATTGTCGCGCGCGCGCGGGAGTCTCTCGCGGTCTCCGTAACAAGGAGACCTACTTCGGAGCGGCAATTCGAACGCGGTTATTATTAATGGGACGAGCGCGAGTTGGCCGTGACGTGCGCGACGGTTGAAGCCTGCTGCATTATTATCTCTCGACGTCGCGCGGAGAGAACGTCGTTGTCACGAGAAGTAGGATACTTGGCGTCATAACTTTCGGGCCCCGCCGACCTTTAACGGTGGAAAATCGCTCGCCCGACCGTTCGTCTCTCTCGCCGAAGAGGCGGTAAAGCGGATGGATGCATGCATTGCCGTCGCTTGCATTAACGCCATTGCTCGGCAGGGCTCAAATGGAAATTAGCATCACGCCAGACTTTCCCTGCCGCAACACGGTCAAAGGGCTCTCTCTCTCTCTCTCTCTTCTCGCTTCCTCTCTCTCTCTCTCTTCCCCTTTTCCTCCACGCTTGAGCGATAAAAAGCATTTTGCATCTCCCCTGCAGTAACTTAGCCCATCGATCCGTCGTTGCATCTAATTATAAACCCGCCCTTCATTATCTTAATTACTCCAGCGGAGTAACCTACTGGTTGCACTCTCTGTTGGCCTCTCGATTTTATCGATTCTCATCCCGACGTTCTCTCCCGACGCACGTATTTCGCGTATTTTCGTCGACTGCTTCTCTTTTCTCGCGAAAAACACGAAAACCCGTTCGAAAATCCCACGCGGTTCGTAAATTCGCATCGAAAAGAATATTTTTGCACTTTGCACGCGCGGCACGTAACGCCGTTCGTTTCCTCGTCGCGTTTCCTCGTCTTTACTCTTTCTTCTCGCTCGACTCCTGATCCCACTGTCGTCTCTGCAATCATCTTCCGGGGAGTCTCTTTTACTGTCGGTACTTATTTTCCGACGTCGATCGAGTTCCGAACAAAGCGGCTCTGTCAACGAAACGACGTATTATAGTTTTCCTTGCACACTTGTTTCATATTCTCATACACGAATATGAGAGAGAGAGAGTGTGTGTGTGTATGTGTGTGTGTGTGTGTGTGTATGTACGTAAGAGAAAGAGCAAGAGACCGATATTTGTCTGCAAGGAGAGTAATAGGCTCCTGACGGACGTTAAGCTGCTTACTGGCATATCTTCTCGCCTTTATTATTATACGACCGCGTCTTATGGCCGCGACGTGGTGGTAGTTAGAGGATAGAGCAAAAGGAGAGTGTTCTCAATAAGATCACCAAGGAGGAAATGTATATCCCGACCGCGATACCTCGGTCGCAAAGAATCTAGTTTTGCCTTCTTCCTCCTCTTTCTCCTTCTCCTCTTCTTCCTTCTCTTCTTGCGATCGTCGAGTGCGACAAGAGGCTTTCGTCTCTTCGGGCTCGCTTACTTTAAACACGGCGCTTGGCTTAGCCAATGGAGAAGAAACCGCGCCTTCGTCTTTCGCCGATTTTCGAGAGTCTGGGCTCTCGAAGAGCAAAACTTTCGTCTCTGCGCCAGGGAAACTCCGCACAGAGTCATTAACCACTTAACCGCGAGATTTTTAGTTCGAGCAAATCCCACCGCAAGAGACGCCTCTTTCTCTCTCTCTCTCTCTGTGTGTTTTAACAATCGACGGTTTTCCGCAGCTTACTTTTTTTTTTGTATTCGCGATTTTGATCTTTTTGTAATTATTTAAAACGAAAAACATTCTCGGATATTTAATGGACGTTTGATCTGAGAAATTCTTACCGGGATATATTTCTTCTCCAGTGCGAGAGAGACCGTTTTGTCTCCTTAGCCGGTTTAGAGGCTCTGAGGCTCTGCGACAACTTTTATGTAAGACGTTGCATGGACGAGTTTTGGGTCAATTATACAAGATTTCGAGGAAAAACACATGCCGGCTCTCTAAAGGTTAACAGAGTCTTTTGATTATAGAAGTTTATATTCGCTCACTTCAGATAATTGCTGACGTAATTCGTTTGTAGCTCATTTACTTCAGTCTTCCAGTTTACTGTTCCTAAAAGAAAAAAAAATTGATTTCCTCGCTGTTAATATTGTCCCGTCAAATTACCCAAAGCGATTCAAGTCCCGTGCGGCTATTGCCGACACGAAATGCTCAATTGAGACCGGTATTCTCTTCGCGTATACCGCAATGTCTTGTTATCGCCATCTCCGAGCTATTCAATCAACCCTCGCCCTCCTTTCGTCTTGACTGGGTTACATGTTCGAGGAACGCGCTGCGGTCTTGGGAACGGGGGCGGTATGTATCACTGAAACCGTCAGGAGGAGGGCGAGATGTACGAGATAGGTCTATCTACTGACGGGAACACTCGAAATGAAGTTCGATCTTACGAGAGAGAGTAGCACTCCCGGAATCAAACCGCACATCGGGAGAAGTTAGGGCGCGCGACCGAATTTCGTTTCTCTTCCAAACTTGCGCGACCGTGTAATTCGCTTAGAAGATTTCATCGGGTAATAGAACAATTTCAGAGGCACTTATGTGTTCATACATATAGAGAGAGAGAGAACATATATAACGCACGTGAACGCGTATGTGTAAAAATATGAGTATTTATACAACAAATGTGTAATTGTATGATTTTAGAAATATTTATATGGGTATATATTTACGGGTATATATTTGTTCATGTATTTATTTGTTTACACGTGGAATATAAACACAATGTGTAGGGAAAATTTAAATATACGCGCGTGTGAATAGAAATTACTCGCGGAGTTCGCTCCCTTCATATAGTTTTCTAATTAATCCGGCGGATAATTAGCATAATTAGAGATTGAGCGGTTGACGTCGAACTATTCTTTATGTTTGGCCGAATAAACGAAAAACTGACACGTGATCAGCTCGAATTCAAGTATTAATAGCCATCGCGAGTTCGTCCGGGATTTCAAAAAAAATCTTGTCACTCAATAATTTATTAAATCGAGTCGACAGTGCGACAAAAAATTGAGAGAAAAAGAGAAAAGAGAACGTGCAAATATATCTCGATATTAAATAAACAATCTTGCGCCGCAATATACTTGACTTTTTTTTTTTTCTCACGGTTGTGTAAAGAAGAAACGCGCATCGGGTGTTTATTTATTCGCTGATGAATATTTAAAGAACTATATCAAATATCGGCTCCGTAGAGATTGTTTTTCTCGAACCGATTTCCAGCTTCGTGCGCACAAAGTGCGAATTCCGATCGAACTGTCGTGTTGTTAATAACTGATATTGCATTTAAAATACACACATGTACAATACAATCTCCGAACGTCTTCTGAACAATTAAATTCGATCGCAGAAGCGAGCGAAACTTTATCGCTTAGATTGCGGGCTTGTTTTTGGTATTGTCGCGCGCAATCGTCATTCGATCGGGGGAAGAAGACGGCGGGAATGTCTTTGTAACGCAGTAGGTGCCGTCGCAAAATACGTGCCGTATGGGCCGGAGTACGTTGAATACAACGTACACATAGATCACACTGCAATCCTCTGTGCAGTTCGGTTCGACTGCATCAGGGAGGAGACGGCGCGCATACAATAGAGGGTGTGTGGGAAATGTACCCTCCTGGCACTGTTGCTAAAATCCCCTTTGCCGTTCGTCTCGGCTGCTGCCTGTGTCTCTCTCTCTCTCTCTCTCTCTTTCCTCGTTTCTGACCCTCCTGCGTCCCTCAACGATCCTTTCTGGCAAGGATACAACACGGTGATCGATGTCAGCGCGCGAGAGGGAGGGAGCGAGCGAATTGTGCGTGTGTATCGAGTTTTACGGTGCAAATATTACTGCGTTAAATGCGTCCGAAAGACGATTCGTTCTGTGATGTTCAGATGATGTAAAATCCCGAAAATTCGTGTTGTTGCGCTTCTTTAAATGAGATTTCCCGGAACGTAATTAACGCGTGTCGTATCCTTGTGTTAGTGTCCGTTGGTTTTTCGCGTGATATTGGAAAAAAGAGAGTCCCGGCGAAAGAACACTTTTGTGTGTGTGTAACCCCGAAGGACGAGATGAAAGTTTCGCCAAGGAAAATTCGGATGCATTATTCAGAATATAAACCGCCGAGCGTGTGTATCATCGCCGCGTATATCAACGCCAGCCGAAAAAATAAAGACGGGGCTTACGCGGCGCGGTACAAAGTGTGTTAAGCCCCGAAAGGGCTCGCTCGTTTCTCTTGCGCGCGCTTTCTCTCTCTCTCTCTCTCTCTCTCTCTCTCTCTCCTCTGCATAATAAATCTCCCCCTTTTATCCTCGCCCTCTCGTTTCTCTCGCGTGTACCCTCTTCTTTTTCTTTCTCCTCTCTCTCTCTCTCTCTCTGTGTTACGGCGTCAGACAACGATGTCTCGCTGAGGGAGAGAGAGTTGTTCCGCGGGATCAAACGGCGAAGTACCAGCAGCTGGCCGGGGCCTCCGCCCCAACCGAGTACTCCCTTCGAATCGAAAATAGCAATCGCGCGGATGAATGAGGGGTGACTGCCACGCCGGCAGTGACCTACAGTCGAATCCTAATTTGACGCTGACTGTGTTCGAGAAAGCAATTTTGCTCGTCGGATGATGTGACCGCTGTTATCATCTTAAAGATTGTCATCTTCTTCATTTTCACGAACTCGCCGGAGCACCAACGCGTTTTTTTTTAAATCTCTTCAAACAAATCTCGTCGAATCGAACAAGATAGATTGGAAAAGAATAGAAGAGGAGACAGAAAAGGGGAGAGGCTTGTGAGAGCGGGAGCGTTAACCGGCTCTAAATTGTACGGAATGAGTTTTCGGATCGATGCGCGGAAAACGAGTAGCGTGCGATGAAGCACCCACTCGTCGAAGTTTTGGAATGCTTTGAAACAAGTTCGAGTGACGAATCTTCCCCGAAGCGCGCGCGCTCGACGTCCGCCCGAGTCGAGTGGTTCCTTTATTCATAAATATCCCGTTTCGCGTGCGCTCGCTTTCGATACGTGATCTTCCTCGTTGCGGAGATACAGGAGAGAGAGTTAGCTCTCTCGTAATTCCGCTCGCTTTATCCTGAAGGAAGGGAGGGGGAAGGAAATTGGCGTCTCATTTACAAACGGCTCGCATTTGTACAAACACGACATCGCGCAGAGAGGAAACTCTTTCCACTTTTTGCTCCCTTTCCTTCTCCTCTCGCGGGGGTAATTTCTGGCCAGATCCCACATATCCGCCTCATTCGTCTCTGTCTTGACGCGGCCGGGAATGCCTTCCTCACTTCCGACCGGCCTTTGCTTCCGTGTGACGCCACCGGTCGAGCATTTGAATACGTTCGTGCCTCGTGATCCCGATATAAATCAACATGCGAACCCTCGTAGAGGTACTCGTAAGGGTCGTGTTACGTGCGCGATAAGATCAGTCAGAAGTCTCGGAAATAATCACGCCGAGGAATGGACGCCCTGCTTGTTACACTAATACGCCGCTGCCCGTCCGTCTTCTTCGATGCGATCGTTTTCGTGCATTCTCTCGCTCTCCGATGCATTCCGGCACTTTCTTCAAGATCTCGAAAGGGTTTTAAGTTGCATAAAAAACCTATTTCTCTAATTTGATTTTTATATTGTAACATAAAAAAGTTTTTGTAGTATAAAAATTAGTAAATTATATTATTAAAATTATTTTTTATTGTAATTTTTTTTACAACTTGTATTTGTGGATCGACGTCGAGACGAATTGTTGCATCTCGTGACACTCTGTCTAGATTTTTTTTTATTTTTTATTTTTTTAAATCTCTTTTTTATATTCTTTCAGTTAAAAATTGCACATTTTGAAATCCCCTGTTGGTTTGCATATTATATTTGCTTTCGCACTCGCTTCATTTCGCCATTCGCTTCATTTCGAGCGCCACTCGAAGCTCACGAGAGCGCGAGTCTTCTTTTGAGTTGGGAGAAATCTTGCGCGTCATCCGAAGAAAAGAAATAACCCGGAAAAATTCAAAGAGCAGCCGCGAACGCGCTCATCTCCCGGCGCTTTATGAAAGTTTATTTCTCTTTTTTACGATTCCTTTAAAAAACATATAAAAATGTTAAACCGCGACACGAGTCGCCAAAGAGGATCAAAAGTTGTACGTGCTTTCTGGAAATGCGAGCACGTGTCTGATGTCTGCTCGCTCGCGCGTCTTTACATATTTTCTGAATAAACCGCGAAAAAAGAATAGCGGACGGCATATTGGTGTGTCGGGACGTGCGCGGAAAATTCCGACCGTATAAAAGACGGGAGATGAAGAAAAAAAAAAAAAAAGAAAGAAAACGCGCGTGAAAAGATTTTTTCTTTTCAAAAAAATAGAGCGACTCAATTTCGTTGATAAACATAGGTAATACAAGATTGCGCGCATCGACGTGAGATCCTTGTCGAATCATCAAAATCTGTCGATTTCACATTTCAATTCTTCGAAGAAAAACGTGTTGATGTGGCATGCGAGAACGCGCGTGAACTGTCGTTTTTGATGAAAGGGACGTCCTTGAGCCTCTGACTATTTTAGGCATGACCCATTTTATCGCTCGCACGATCAATGACGGCTGATGGCGGTTCTCGAAGCCGAGGTTTTGCAAAACCAAATTTTTTCCAGTCGCTGCGGAGACTTTCGATTAATTGTTTGTCATTTTGCGCGAACGTGAGCCGCGTGAGATCGTCGCGATTTGTACACGCCCACGACGAGTAGCGGCAGTTCTCGTGTCTCCTTTCGTAGAGGTTTGCGCAAATCTGCGGTAATATGTTTAGATAGACTGTACAAGAGCGTAGAGGTTATATCGCGCGTATAATATGACAGGACGAGCGTACTGTTACACACATCGTTCGGTATCATCGGTCAACGTCACTCACGCGCGCGCGCTCGCGTTTGCAAATCGAGATCGGCGTTCGCGCCCCAATCAAGATTGCGCCATCGAACTTCATTTCCGGACGTTAATTTCACAGCACTCGAGAATAGTCCGCGGGGGCTGTTTCTCGCGGAGAAGAAGAAATATTGGCATTGTCGGCGGCACATCGATTTCCCAGCTCGATAACTAAAACATAACCAGTGTCACGCTAGCTCTACGTGGCACGTTATCCCGGCACGTAGCCTGTGCCGCCCCGCTGCATATCCATAAAATATAGTTCGCATGATATTTTTCATCATTTCGTCTTGATCACGCGAAAATACTCGTTAGTCTTGATATTCTTGGTGGAATATCAAAACGTGTGTGTGCGGTTTTTCTCTTATTCGTCGCGCGCCTTTTTTAATTACGAAGCGTGTGTGTGTGTGTGAAAGAAAAACAGAGAAGAGAGCGGATCTATTCGCTCACCTTTGATCTCTCTCTCTCTCTCTTTCTCTCTCTCGAGTCTTCCTCTAATTGAAGGATTTGAGAAGCAAGCTTTTATTTCTTCCGTTAAGTAATTCTTAGATAAATTTGTTTTTTAATTATCAGTTCCATCTTTTTAGTCGACTGTTGGAAATTACGTGAAGATGGCGATAAGTCAAGGTGGCGCGCGTATTTGTACGTTTTAACTTCGTGTTAAAAATACGGGGAATCGACTACGTGCGATGCTAACGCGCGTGGATGATTTTTCCGGCGAATCATTAAATTTTCATCACACTTAGCTCTTCGCGTTCTCTCTCTTCGGCTTTTAAAAATAAAGTCGCGATCGATAACGATATCGCATCCGGGCTTTTGCGTTGACCATCGCGCTCCCGTCTCTTGACAGCCTTTTATTATTCATTCCTTTTCCTCCCCCTATTCCACGTTTTCCAGAAGAAAATTGTACCTTATGAAAGACGCCTGCCTATGCCGCCATAACATATAGATTAATGCCACAATTATTTGTAAGTATTTAATTGATTTTTTCCTTCAAGACTAAACGTTTAGCGTATCAATAGAGACTAGAGGAACTTCTTTCAACGCGCGAAAGAAGAGAGCGAAGCCCAAGCAAAATTTTGCGTCACTTTGCTGAAAAACTACTCGACGACGTATCAAAATGTTCGCCACGCGCGATGAAATTTGCGGACAAAAGTGTTTTGATACAAAACATTTTAATATATTGTTTTATTTTGTTTTTTTTTTTTTTTTTTTTTCTGTCATTTTTCTGTTGCTTCGAACCAAGAAGCGAAAATGTGAGCGATCTGATTTTCGACCGTACCGATGTTTTATCACGCGTTTGCAACTCGAATTTTCTCACAGAGCCTGACGGTCGTGTGTAATTTTTACGCGAAATCCCATTACTCTTGTTGGCTTCTGTCAATGGATTTCCGCAGAATTCTGTATGTAGGAGCCAATAAGAGAGCGAGAAACTTTTTACTTTCGACGCTGAGGGTAAAAGTTACGTGATCGACTCCTCTCTCCGGAGAGATCTCTCTCCGTTATACTCAATAATAAAATATAGCTCGTAACAAAAAGACGCCAGAATTTTTCTTGGCTTGTGCGTATAGTAATGTATTAATATAACGAAGCGAATATAATAAATAAATATATATATATACACACATATGTATATACATATATATACATATACATATATAAACACCAGAAGTAACAATGTTACCAGACAGAATATTGTAATATTTTTGTACTAAGAAAAAAGATTTTGTGAACTAATAAACAATAATTGCGTACACGTATTCAA
Source organism: Pseudomyrmex gracilis (assembly GCF_002006095.1). Classification (NCBI taxonomy): domain Eukaryota; kingdom Metazoa; phylum Arthropoda; class Insecta; order Hymenoptera; family Formicidae; genus Pseudomyrmex; species Pseudomyrmex gracilis. Next base: position 132,249 of record NW_018020731.1, read on the forward strand.
TCTGACCTTACCATGTGGACAAAAAAAATCTCGTTTCGCATATACGCCACATATCGTTGACGACACACGCTCGAGACCCGAGCCGATGATCTTTCTCTCTGCTGAGATTCGATATTCAAATTCGATATTCAAATTCGATATTTGTTGTTGATTCGCGTGCGGGAGAACTGCGAAAAACCGCGGGAAAAATACACGCTTGTTGTTTTCACGACGACACACGCGCGAGTGTAACTAATTTTGTTTTGTTCTCTTAGCAAAACAGAGAGTATCTCTTTGCGCCACGCTGTGTGCGAAAAGAGAATGAACGCGTTTTCTTTGGAGAAAGAAAAAAAAGAAGGAATTCTCGTTTACTTCAACTTTATCCTCGGAAGTTTATCGCCTTCCGACACACGGACGCTTTGCCTTTTCGCCATTCTTGAACTCTCTCTCTCTCTCTCTTTTTTCTGTTCTCTTTCTCTCTCTCTCTCTCTTTCACATTTCGATTTCACCTGAATTTACGCGAGTCGCGTAATGTCATCGTAACGCCAACTGACGTTCACCACATATGCGGTCTAACAACCTTTTCGCACCCTAGTGTTTTTCAACCTCCTTTTTGTGTCCGCGTCAGACAAGTTTCGCGTTCAAGAAAAATTCCATTATCTTCTCTCAAAGCTGTTTTCGCACCGCGAAAGGTTCTTCTTGCTTTACTTTATATTGAAACAAATCCCAGCCAAGTTAGTAGCGCAAGGTGTTCGAGAAAGGGAATTTGCGAGTAACACGAGGGGCTCGTTTTCTCTCTCTATCTTTCTCTCTGTCTCGGGCTGCCTCTCTCCCGTGTATAAGATGCCCGCGGGATAACTAATCTCGTCGTACATCGTGAGCCTTTAAAGTACCTGTCATGTTACATGTCTGTTCTATTGAAAGTCGAGATTAAAGGGAGTACACGGTACGCTGTGACTTTGCGGAAGAGGTATATCGATAACAAGAATAAACGGAGGCAAAAGTGTGTGTCGTCGTGTTCGCATTTTCTCTCTGCCGTCAAATTATTTAATCAAATGTGCGGACTTTGCCGAATTTTGTTCTTGTTTTCTGTTGAAGAATTTTATATAAATTTTTATATTCGCGGAATATCGAGAGACGATGTTTTTTTTTTAGCAATATGGATTTTTTAATCGGAAATTTTTTTGGTATTGATGTACCAGCTTCCGACCAGCAATCTCTTCGATCACGTGCGTCTTAAAGGGTTGAAAAACACTGCTCTAACACCGTATCTAACCGAGGCTGCTCCACTAACAAAAGAGAAAAAGGTACTTACACGCATCTATACATATATAAGTAAAAAAAAAACAAAAATTATCGCTCTCCTTCTCCAATCCCCTGTGTGTGTATATGTACAGTAAAACATGAAATAAAAAGCGACGAAGTGTACATACTGAAGTCTCTCTTTTGCAGCGCCGACGGGGCGTCGTCGTCGGTATCCGCCGACTGCATTTCGCACGCGCACACATACTTTTCGTCACGGGGCAAAACTCGTCGCGGAAAAGTATAAATGAAAAAGTAGCGCGACCGGACGATCGGGTTTCATTGAAAAATCGACTCTCTCCCCTTCCCCCTCGGTCGGCAGAACGACGAAAGTTTTCAACTCGTTCGTTTTCTTCGTCCCTCTTTTCTGGCCCCGCTTTTCCCACCCTCTCCCCTGGTTCTCCCGCAAGTCCTTTCCCGGGCCTCTCATCGATCGGAAGAGCGCGGAATGACCTTTCACCTTTTTTCTTCCTGTCGCCCTCCCTCTCTTCTCCTTCGTGCGCGCTATCACGCGAATATTATTTAAATCGCGCATTAATCGGGAACGGAAGCTCGCGTGAATGCAGTCGATCGATACGACGAGAGATACGCCTGTGTGTGCGACAACAATCGGGTTCGTTTTGTTGACGGGAGGGTAGATAGCGATTTAACCCTTTGCGGCCCGCTATTTCCGCGAGAGAACCGTATAAGATGGTGACGCTTGCACAATAGTTGGCCCACAAGGGAACATATCCGGAGTTTGTGTGCGTACTGCACACAGTCCTCGCACGTGTAAATAGAATGCGCGGATATTGCTCGGATATAATAGTAGTCGGTTTGTTCCCGATTAATTATTAACCGCTTTGCAATTATGTACATACTGTTACGATTAAGAGTAACTTAACACAGGAAGTAATTTTAACATCTTTACCATATTTTGTGTTTACACAGAATTACATTCCGGGATTTTTTGTACGCAGTATTTTTTTTTTTTTATTTTTTTTTTTATTTTTTTTTTTTGTTGCGTGCAAGTACCGCGTTGCTGTGCAATTTCGGGAGAGAATTTTTTTTTTGCATCCTTACTTTTGAAATGTGCACACACGCTTATGCTTCACGTTTGCGCGCTCCCGCCTACATACCGCACGAGCGAATTATTATATAGAGTGGCACTCGAGATGGCTAGCGGAGAATAAACGGAGTTTCTCGCGCAAGAGTTTTAACACGCAATGTTATGCTTGGGATATCGCTCGAAATGGACTCTCCTGGCGAGAATTCAGCCGGTCTTGTTGTGTTCGGAGAGAACCCGGCGATAGTCTCGCCTCGGCAAGAGTAAAATTGCGGCATTCCACATAGGGCGTTTCTCTTTCTCTCTCGCGCACGCCCTTACGCGCGCGCAAAAAACGTTATTTCATCTCCGCGATAATAAATTGAAGGATGTAATTACGCAGCGCGCGCTCGAGATTTGATGTTGTTTAAAAATCGGAAAATTCTTTCAAATGTGTGCCCGCGGAAAGTTCAAAGTTCGAGCACTCGACTCGAAAAAGGTTTTAATCAACTCTAACGACAGTATGTACAACGTTCGTGCGAATATATTTGCACCGGCTATTTAAATCTTTGTTAAAGTCTATCGAAAACGAGAATTTATATGAGAGCTTGATTACCGGACATGTTTGCTTATTATTGCGCGCCCTATGTTTTCCCATTACGATTGTCGGGGCGAGAGTCCTCCCGGAGATTTATATACACACTCGGCGAAAAACGAATATTGATCAGTTCAAATGGCAGCGCGAGCTTTCAGGAACTCCATTTTTCCGGGTCGCGGAGCGCCTCGAGTGTCATTTCTCTGTCGCGTCAAGTTCGCTGAAAAGTAAACCACGTTCTGTGCGCACACTCAGCGTCTCTCTGTCTGTCTTTCTCTCTCCCCGTAAACATCAAAGTTTCATGTGATAAATGAACTGCGCGTGTCACTTCTAAACTTTATTACGCATTGCGTCCTTGTGGACGTCTTTGGAAGTTACATATTTGCAGTTTTTATTTCTCATTACTCTCAACCCTCTCCCAGAATTTTTTTTCTTTCTCTTGAGACATCGCGATCCTTGTTTAAATTCAAGTGAGACGTATATACATCGAGATAATTATTCCGTATTCATTATCAAGGCAGCAAGCCGGCGCCGGCTTATGCGCGTCCTGTGACAAAGGACATATCGTATGAGAAAGAGACAGAGAGATCCTTTGTGAAGGATTGTGGTTTTAAGGACGGGAATCCGACAGTGAGGGAACGGAAGGGGTGGAAAGGGGAAAAGGCCGTGACGCTCTGAGGCGTTCCGCGCGTCTCCGGCAAGGATTTCACGACGCAACATTAACGGGTTTATGCAAGGCGGCGTGTACTTTACGGTGAGCACTTCGAGAAAGAGAGAGAGAGAGAGAGAGAACGCGCGCGCATCGCTTAACGAAGTGCTCCCATTTTGAACGTATCTCTTCTAACGTTTGAGATTTCGGCGAGGCCCGGGCACTTTCCTAAGTAAAGTGTCTCTCTCTCTCTCTCTTTCTCTTTCGCGCGGAGACAGACAGAACCATTTTGACGTGTCTGAATAATACATCGACCTCGTTTCCACCTCGCGCATTAGGATATGGCGGTATAATTGTTTCGGTCGTCTATATGCATATCTCGTTTCAATAGTTAATTCCCGCCGCGACCGATATAACCGTCGGACTGTCGCGGTGCGCCGCTTAATTTCCTCGGACAAAGCGTCGTCTCGCGAAACGTAACTTATAAACCGCCGCTCGAGTGCTGATAGTAATCCCGCGCGACGGGAGAGAACAACGTACAATGCGACCGTGCGCGCAAGACGAGAAGATCGCCCCCTCCTCCCTCGGCACACGATTAATTTCTCAGTAGCAAATGTCAATGGTTGTATATCGATGTTTGAGTTTTCTTTCCGCTTGAGAACGTGATTAATTGTTTCTTCGCTTGTGTGCCGTCGTTTTTTTTTCTTTTTCTTTTCTTTTTTTTTTCTCATTAACTCGCGACGAGCAAGCTAAAAGACTGTTACTATACGTTGAGAGAGAACGAGAAGAGAGCTGCTCCTTGCTCCTCAGCTCGGCTTCCGCCTACGCACAAAACTTGTGTACGCTTTCACTTTTTCTTTTTTTTTTCTTTTTTCTTTTTGACAATGGTTTGGAGTTTGATCGATGTTTTGTTCTTTTATTTATTTATTTTTTTTTTTTTTCAAGAAAAAATCTTACATATCCTGCGCTTTAATCGTGTAACTTTCTCGTGCGTTTCATATCTCTCTCCCCAAGCGTCTCGCTCGAGTGTGTCTCGATCGAGTATCGGTTTCTCTCGCGTCCCTCGTTCGAGTACATATTTCGATCGCGTTGAGAAGCGTGTCTACACTGTGAGAACACGCGGTACATCTCGCGTGGATACACATCTCGTACGAGAATTGTCGCTTGAAATTCTTTTCAATAAAATTTGCACCACCTAAGTTTTTTCTCTTATTTTTTAACCAACTTTTAATATTTGAAAAAGGACAAGGTGAGCGACAGGTGTTTTTTTTTTTTTTTTTTAAATGCGTGTTTTCCGGAGTAAACATTTCTCATTTGAAATCGCGCGGGTTTGAAAACAGCGAAAATTTTTGGACTATTTTTTTCGCCTCTTTTTAGTGCGTTGCATTAAATGAGTTTTATGTAGCAAAGGTGGTGCGGCATTTTTAAATAGCAGTTTGCTCGTTTATCTTGCTCGGGCTGAAGCGCCGCTTGATTTAATATTTATTCCTTCATTATATGATCACCGCACATCGAGGCGCTCTCTCGGCGTGTTTTTTCTCGCCAATGGATATATTTTTGCGAGAACGGCCCGGTAAGAGCTCGCACAAATTCCCCCGACAAAGCGAAATTCTATGTTTTTAAATACAAAATTATTTATAAGCGCGTTCTCTCGTTTTTTTCTCTCCGCGCTAATGCGTATCAAAAGAGCGAGCCATCTCCGAGCGAACGAAGCTGCGAGCCCCGACGGAAATTCATGAAAATTTATTTAAATACGATATTACGATATTACGTCTTGTAACCCGCAAAGAGCGGCAACGTTAACGAGCGATCGATTTTTAATCAACGGTTTTTTTTCTCTCTCCCTATTTTGCCGCAAGTAAGCAACGACATGTCCGCAAGCGAGACGTTTTTGTTTTAAAAAGCGATATAAGCGTTTTATTTATTTCCTCGATGATTAATTTTTTTCGTCCCGTCCGGAAACACACACAAAAATTGCATTTGCGCCGCCGTAAAAAAATTCTGTATAAATTTTGTTTTATTCTTTATTTTCGTATGTTTGTTTGAGTGCTCGTCTCTCGTTTTGTTCTGTCTGTCTCTAGTTACGGTCCAATATATGGCACGTATATGTATACATAACGGTACGGTTGTATTTTGTGAAAAAAGACGGACGGAGCGGGACTTTTTGCGAGAAAGGAAAGAGACGTAGAGAAATAGGACCAAACAAAAGCGAGCGACTTGAGAAAACTCGACA